>NC_045440.1:97835079-97843356 GCF_002776525.5 Piliocolobus tephrosceles
TTTAAGTTCTAGGGTACATGTGCATAACGTGCAGGTTACATATGTATACATGTGCCATGTTGGTGTGCTGCACCCATCAACTCGTCAGCACCCATCAATTCATCATTTATATCAGGTATAACTCCCCAATGCAATCCCTCCCCCCTCCCCCCTCCCCATGATAGGCCCCAGTGTGTGATGTTCCCCTTCCCGAGTCCAAGTGAGCTCATTGTTCAGTTCCCACCTATGAGTGAGAACAACAGCCGTCCCTTTCTATTACTGAGTAGTTTTCTATTGTGTGACCCAGCCGTCCCTTTCTATTACTGAGTAGTTTTCTATTGTGTGAATATACCACAGTCTCTTTATTATCCAGCACGAATGAAGCAAGAATATTCTGTTGATGGACATTTGAGTTGTTTCCAGTTTTAGCTATTATAAAGTTACCATGAACATTTATGTGCAAATCTCTCAGTGGACCTATGCATTTGTTTTATTTTCTAGGAGTGTAATTGCTGGGTCATATGATAGGTGGTGTTTAACTTTACCAGAAACTGCTGAAGAGGTGGGAAGTTGTACCATTTTTCATTTCCACCAACAACATGTGGGAGTCCTAGTTGCTCCCCATCTTTCCCAGTTTGTGGTGTCATTAGCCTTTTTATTTTTAGCCATTCTTACAGGTGTTATGTGTTTATATTTTTCAAAGTACAGTTCTGAAGAGTTACAAGAAAAGTCCTGACTCCACTTCTCGTGGCCACTGTTCTTTTGCCCTTCCTGCTTCTTCTTGCCTTAAGACTTTTTTTGTTTGTTTATTTGATTTGTTTTGTTTTTGAGATGGAGTCTTGCTCTGTCGCCCAGGCTGGAGTGCAGTGCCGCGATCTCCGCCCACTGCAAGCTCCGCCTCCCAGGTTCACGCCATTCTCCTGACTCAGCCTCCGGAGTAGCTGGGACTACAGGCGCCCACCACCACGCCCGGCTAATTTTTGCATTTTTAGTAGAGACGGGTTTCACTGTGTTAGCCAGGATGGTCTCGATCTCCCGACCTCATTATCCGCCTGCCTCAGCTTCCCAAAGTGCTGGGATTACAGGCGTGAGCCACCACCCGGCCTCTTAAGACTAGCTTCATTCCAGTGTTCTGCTTTATGATTTAAGGGAGACCAAAGGCCTTTTTACCCCGCATGAGGTTTGTGGGGCTGTTAATGATTGGAGGGACCTTATTTCAATTTAGAGAAACATCTTGGCAAGAGGAGGACATAGAAATACTGTCCTGCTCATAACCACTGCCGACTCCCGGGAACACGTGGGGGCTGTTGAAACTCAACTGGAGCCCAAAGGGGAGGACAGTTCCCTCAAGGGCATGAGGAGGAAGATTTGTCTTTTATGCCCAGAAAAGAGGTTATTCTAGGGAGAGGGGAAAAGTCCAGAAAATGCCTTTATGTTATTCTTTATTGACAAATTATATTTTTAAAAAATATGAACTCTATTGGTTAAATTCAGCTGGCATTCACTTAAAAGGAAACTTTACCACATAGAGAAGCATATTATTGCACTCTAGTGAATAAGAGTTTCTTTATGGGAGTGGAATTTGACTTTGAAATTTGAAAATATTATAGATGATTTTATTGAATTTTCAAATCAGTGAATAAAGTGAGGGTTGTCCAGGTACCATTTGCCTAATCTGCTTTTCATGGGAGTAATGTTGCTCTCTCCTCTCCTCTCCTCTCCTCTCCTCTCCTCTCCTCTCCTCTTCTCTTGGAAAGAGAAGGGGATGTCATTTCTCATGTCCTGAAATGGACAAAGGAGAAAAAACATACCTAGCTTCAACTGGATTTCTGGCATTTTTTAATCTTTTCCATTTTAAGCAAAAATATGATCTGGCATAATTGTAATGAGTAAGGTAATCTGGCCTTGAGAAAGCCTCATTACACAAGGTAATCAAATAAAATAGATTGATATGTCTTATTCTGGCATGAAAAATATTTTAACCTTTTCCTGATTTATTGCACAAACTTCTGGCAATTGAATTACAGGGATAAGGAACACTGTTGTGTTCTGGTAGTCATTAATAAGGGCAATATTTTAAATAGGCTTTATTAAATGAGGGATGGGATGTATGGTCATTCTAAATACATGAACTTATCTGAACTCTAGCCAACTCTAAAACAGAAAAAGCAAAATTGAATACTTTGTCAGAATTTCCTGTTTTGTCATACTGAGGAACAAAAATTCCTCTTTATGTATAGAAATATACAAAAGTGTTAGCTTCTTTTAGCAGTGAAGTTCTTGCCAGCTTCCCAACCTGCATTAGGTTTCATGTTTCGCTCTAAAATAAAAGAATATGTTAGAAATGCTTTTGAGACTTCTTCGTGCTATCTGGGCAAATGTGTTTCTTTGACATTTTTATTTTACCAACTCTATTTCCTCTATACGATGCTAATTTAGATAGAGTGCCACTGCTAGAGTAAGGGTATTGTACTTATGTTGAGCTCTGGTTATAAAAATAATAGAGCTGATGTACTCATTCAGCATAATTGTGTCTGGACTATGTCTCCAGCACAGCCTTTCTTATATCTTTAATATTCCGTGCAATATAGACGTACTAATCAGAGATTATTGTCTCAATCATTACTGCTGGGCCTTTATGCATTCTGTGTTTTTCTTTCAGTGCCTAGATATTGCATTAGTCTGTCAAGCACATCAAAAAATTGGTTTAAATTTCATTTGTCTCAGTGTGTTCTTGGTCTGGAGCCCTTGTAGTTCCTATATTCACATAATTTATACTGCACACCTGGGAGCTCTTAAGGGTCTTATTAGAATTTGTGGATTTTATTTTTGAAAAAAAGGAAAGGATTGTCTTTTGAGTTTGCTTTCTCCTGTGTAGAATTCCATTAGGACTATGGGACTTCTGAATCTTATATACATAAGGTAATTATGTATCAGTGTATGCCAGTCTAGGCATAGTTATCAAAATATCCCCTTTGATACTAGGAGAATCATATACCACCTTGAGAATAAACATGAGTAGGTTTCAACTCATCTCTCCTTTATCCCTGTTTAGAAGGAGTCCTTCTTAACTGCCTTTTATTATATTTTTCTATATAAGAGAAAATAGTTTAAAGTAAAAAGACTATGACAACTAGAATGGAATTTTTTCATGTTTCTGGGAAAGCAAGACCTTGTCTACCATTCTGAGATATTTTTTTTTTAATTTAATGCCTTATGGTTTCAGATTATAGTGAAGTTTGACTTGAGTGTTGGTTTTAGCCCCGTACCTCTAAAGAAAAGAAAAATATCCCAACTTCTCTGCTCCCATTACTAACCCAAGTAAAACAATTGCCTTTTAAAGTTACTCCTAAGAATGTTGTGCCAGAATGCTGAGGTTTCTTGTCAATTATTTGGCCGGCATTTATTCTCCCCTCCTGAAACTGTGAAGAATGGCTTCAGCTTGTGTCCAGTCTGTTTTACCAGCTTACAGGAGAGTGCCTTCTGGCACAAATAGTTTCTGCCTCAGTGCCTCCCTACTCCTAACCAGGTCATGACCTGACCCAGAAGGACCCATAGCATATCTAGTGCATGAACTTCCTGAGGAAATGAACTTGGCACACCAGGATGCACAAATCTGAACTGAGGCATCATGCCTTGGGCTCACAAGTGAACTGCATGGGTCAGAGTCTTTGGGACTAAATTACCTCATTACATGTACTGGAGCCTTACTAAGTTACAGAGTCAGCAAACCACTTTTCAATCACCAGCACTATTTTAATTTGCCTGAAGTTGTCTTCTGCCCTTTTGTTTTCTAAATCAGGAATTGGCAAACTTTTTCTTTTTAAGGTCCAGATAGTGAAGATTTTAGGACTACAGGTCATATGGCTTCTCTACTCAACTCTGTCATTGTAGGCAGTCATGAGCAATACTAGACAAATGAGCATGGCTGTGTTCCAACAAAGCCGTATTTACAAAAAAAAAAAAAAAAAGAATAAAGGCAGGTCAGATAGTTTACTGACACCTGTTCTAAACTGTTACAAGGCAGAAGTTTAGAAAACTTTCTTCTGAAGCCTTTTCTTATATCATGGTCACAGCTTTTAGTGAAAGAGATTTATTTGTAGCACATAGTGGAATTCTAATGTTTAGAGATTGTGTCTTGGAAGGCTAATAATAGGACTGTTTGAAAGCTTAGCATTTACGAGGTTGCAGTTGTTTCCCTGTAGGTATTTGGCCAACAGAACACACCATCACCAGATCAGTCTGGTGCCTTAGTTATATCCCACTCAGCCACACAACAGGCATAGTTACCTTGTTGGAGGAAGAGGTTAACATACTTCCCCAGTATTTCTAAAAGCAAGAACAGAACCCTTTATAAAGATAGCTAAATGTGTACTGGAAAATATATTTTAAAGGATATCTATTTTAAATGTTTACACATATAGAAGGGTCTTTTAGAGAAATGAACATTCCAATACATTTTGGGAATTTCACTGTTTAACCACATCCTAGTTTTGTCCTTTGGTTTGCTTACAGTTATTTCTTTTTTAAACCTGAATTATTTTCTGGGAGAGAGGCTCTTCCCAAGTGACCCAAAGATCATTAGGTCTTTGGGTATTCAATAGTCCTTCTGGAAGTTCATCTTCTACTTCTGGTTACTGTGGTTTTCTGTGATTCCATGACAACAACATGTAAACATCAAAGAATGGTCTCTCTAAGACAGCTTGAGGAGTGCATGGGCAGAAACACTGGCAGGGCTGTTTGCAAAGCCAATGCCGGAAAGCAGCTCCTGGCTGGTGCATCCACTTTGTACTTTGAGAAGCAGTGTCCGGAAGCCAGGGTGGGTGGTACCCAAACTATGTTACTTTAAGGGCTGAAGATCAGCCAGGGAACTGAGTCCCAGAATTGTTAGACATAGTTGTGAGTGCAAACTGCGTGCTTTTGTTTTTCTTTCTGCTACTCATCTTACTTGATCATTCCTGAGTGTTTTAACCAAATCCTGTGGTGTCTGAAAGATACCATGTGTGCCCTGAGAGGCTGGTCTTGGTCTAGCTTTCTGATTTACTTATCAATTGGGTCACATCTATATTTCCTGCTGACTCACTTATGTGTGTAAAAAACACAAAGGCATACTTTATTATTTCCTAAGCAGAAGATCAGAACTTGTATTTTTTTTTTCTGAAGACCTCTCTCGTGTACTCTCATCAAATGCTTGTCCTACATTTGTAATTATTCATTCTAGAAGCTGAGGTTGCCCCTAGCAACCAGCAGTTTGTCTAAACTGTTTTGGTTTCAGGGTTGTCTTAAAGGAGAGTTTCTCAAAATCCATTTCTAAAGAGTTTTATACCCACACAGCAAAACATGTATAAACAACAATTCAAATTTAGGGAGCTTAACAAGGCCTTTCAACAAAGGTTTAAAGTGGTTTCATCACACGATTTATTTAAGATTAAACAGAATTTCTGTTAGTAGTTAAAACGGGAGTGTAATTTGCTTTTACAGATTCCTATAGTTTCATTTAATAAAACTCATCCAATCAGATGCACTCCCTCCCCCGTGAAATCAGAGGCAGTGCCATATTTATAGATGTGTTTCAGGCAACTCTCCAGGTAGTAACTGAGGACTGGAAGAATGTACAGCATCCATTCGCCCTCACTGCCATAGCTGGATGTTTTTTCCCCTCCAAAGCTCTGGAAAATACTTTACTATACCTCACAGAGCCAAATGAGAGGCAATCAAACTGTTTTGTCATTTGAATTAGGAAAGGTCAAAGGGAAAGGAACATAATAGTAGACAGACAGAAAAGTGCTTTGTGAAAATTGCCCATTTTTTCCACGTAAGGGAAAGTAATTTGTTCCTTTTATTAGATCTGAAAATTCAGTACTAGAGATTTTTTTTTGATAGATTTACAGAGAGAAAAGAAAGCATCAAGAATTTTGAAAGGTCCCATTTCCCAAATAAATATGTAATAAGTTCTTAGCATTTAAAAGATGGCATTATAATCTCTTGCATCTATGTGATCATTTATAAATTACGCTTTAATGGACATCAAGTCATTGATGATAGTAATGACCCTGGTGGTTGCCAGACCATGTACTGTTTTCCTTATTTCGCACATGAAGAAACAGAAGCTCAAAGAAGTGAAGAATGTACCCAAGGTTGCCTAGCACAGCCCATAAGGCGCAGAGTCTGAACTTGGACTTCAGCCATGACTTCTATAACCACGTACTTCTCTGTCATCTTCGTAAATGTAGATACCCACTAACTTGTCATAAACCGAAGGACATACACAGAAGTATATTTAGGAATGCTGGATAATCAGTAACATATAAATAGATGAAAGGAGAAGTTGCTTCAAGGTGCTTAGTTTAAAACACATATAGCATGGTATCAATTCTATACAATGGCCAAAGGATATTGTGTAACCATGCAGACATCAGTTATCACTAGTAATTCTCAATGGTTTGTATTCATACTTTCTTGGTATAAAAATAAATATTTGTATTTGTTCATGAAGTTAACTATAAATCCTGCTACCATGCGTTTTAAAAAAATAACCAACAACACTTCAGTCATCCGTGTAATTTTCCTTTAGTTTGGGGCATTTTCTAGGTAAAGTTTTAGCTAAACAATACAGAAAAATTAAAAAGTTCAAAGAGATCTTTTAATGATATGAAAACCTCTTTCTAATAATAATAAATGTTAAAATAATTTCACTATTTGAAAGACTGTGTTCAGAGCAGAGGCACCCAAAGATACCCTAGGGCATTTCCCACTGCCTTCATCTTCAAATAAAAGTGAGAATAGAACTGTAACCTTTGAGAGATGGAAATAATGCATATATATGTCTGTTCATATATCTTTCCCATGTGTATAGAGCTTAGATGCTCTATATGTGAAGACCCTCCAAAAATCAAGTCTGGCTTTCTTCTTTCAGGATAACCATTCCCAACGCACCAAGGATACACCAGAACGGATACACCAGATACACCAGAATGGACCCCTACCTGTGCTATATTTAAAGATCTCCAAGGATAGAGATTTTACATGTGTCAGTATTTTTTAACACTATCAGACAATGAGAATATCCCTGGCCAGGTCCACTTAGTGATTTCTTCATTGAAGGATACAATTTAGAAGATTGGGGGAGCAATTATAAAAGAAAGTAGCTGTAGGTCTCCAAAAGTTAAAGTCCCTTAATCCCACTTGCCTTAGTAGTTCTTGCATAAAGCACTAAGGAAGGATAAATGATTGGGAGATGGGAAGAGTTCTGAATTGCAAAAGAGAAATTTAAATATTACTTGCAAACTAAACTCAAAGCACAAATAATTTAACGCTTTTTGTTTTAGTTTCTAAAAAAGTGGACTCTAATTCATTCTTCCCTTGTTCAGGAGATAAAATTATTTGTAACATTTAACATGTTCTTTTCTTCACAGTTGAGACCTCAGTTTGTTAATACTTTCTTTCCCAAACTGTTTTCTGAGTGTATTGGAAAACCACACCTGCCAGAACGGATTGGTGTTTGTTCTTCTTCAATGAAAGGTGGCTGTGATCAGGAGCTGCCCTCTTAGAGAGCTCAAGCTGCCAAAGCCTAATACAACAGAGGTGGAACGGAAAATTAGAATGAAGGGCATATTCAGAATTTAACAAATTGTTGGTGCCTAAGGCATGAAGCCCATTGGTTTCCAAAGAATTTGGCAGAAAGATGTCTGTCTTCTCATCTTGTAGGTAATTACCTTAATATGGCACACTTTTGTGATAGCTTTCATTGAAAGGCTCTGTTTAAACATCTTTTTCTGAATCACCAAGATAAGAATGGAGCAAATGAAAGGAAAAAGATATTCACTTGTACACAAAGCTGCTACCTTCAGTTCTCTGAAATTGTAGTTACTGCCTAATTATACTGACATTCCTATTGTACAAAAGTGTTGAGAATGCAAATATAATTTCCCAGCTAATTATTCCATTATATGGAAGTGACATGTGTGAAGTAGTAAATTAGCATCGTCTTTATAAGAACCAGCAATTCTGGACTTTAATATTGAAATTTTCAAGTGGAGTGAAGTGCTTTTTTCTTATGACTACTCTGATTAGGTGAAAAATGCCTTTTAAATTTATGTGTATAATACACCTCCTTCTTTTGTAATTTTTTTTTTTATTCTACTTTAAGTTCTAGGGTACATGTGCATAACGTGCAGGTTTGTTACATATGTATATATGTGTCATGTTGGTGTGCTGCACCCATCAACTCATCAGCACCCATCAATTCATCATTTATATCAGGTATAACTCCCCATTGCAATCCCTCCCCCCTCCCCC
>NC_045440.1:97848356-97941603 GCF_002776525.5 Piliocolobus tephrosceles
TACATTTGCTGAGGAGTGCTTTACTTCCAATTATGTGGTCAATTTTGGAATAAGTGTGATGTGGTGCTCAGAAGAATGTATATTCTGTTGACTTGGGGTGGAGAGTTCTATAGATGTCTATTAGGTCCGCTTGGTGCAGAGTTGAGTTCAATTCCTGGATATCCTTGTTAACTTTCTGTCTCGTTGATCTGTCTAATGTTGACAGTGGAGTGTTGAAGTCTCCCATTATTATTGTATGGGAGTCTAAGTCTCTTTGTAAGTCTCTAAGGACTTGCTTTATGAATCTGGGTGCTCCTGTATTGGGTGCATATATATTTAGGATAGTTAGCTCTTCCTGTTGAATTGATTCCTTTACCATTATGTAATGGCCTTCTTTGTCTCTTTTGATCTTTGATGGTTTAAAGTCTGTTTTATCAGAGACTAGGATTGCAACCCCTGCTTTTTTTTGTTCTCCATTTGCTTGGTAGATCTTCCTCCATCCCTTTATTTGGAGCCTATGTATGTCTCTGCATGTGAGATGGGTCTCCTGAAGACAGCAGACTGATGGGTCTTGACTGTTTATCCAGCTTGCCAGTCTGTGTCTTTTAATTGGAGCATTTAGTCCATTGACATTTAAGGTTAATATTGTTATGTGTGAACTTGATCCTGCCATTATGATATTAACTGGTTATTTTGCTCATTAGTTGATGCAGTTTCTTCCTAGGCTCGATGGTCTTTCCATTTTGGCATGTTTTTGCAATGGCTGGTACCGGTTGTTCCTTTCCATGTTTAGGGCTTCCTTCAGGGTCTCTTGTAAGGCAGGCCTGGTGGTGACAAAATCTCTAAGCATTTGCTTATCTGTAAAGAATTTTATTTCTCCTTCACTTATGAAACTTAGTTTGGCTGGATATGAAATTCTGGGTTTAAAATTCTTTTCTTTAAGAACGTTGAATATTGGCCCCCACTCTCTTCTGGCTTGTAGAGTTTCTGCCGAGAGATCTGCTGTCAGTCTAATGGGCTTCCCTTTGTGGGTAACCCGACCTTTCTCTCTGGCTGCCCTTAAGATTTTTTCCTTCATTTCCACTTTGGTGAATCTGGCAATTATGTGTCTTGGAGTTGCTCTTCTGGAGGAGTATCTTTGTGGCGTTCTCTGTATTTCCTGAATTTGAATGTTGGCCTGCCCTGCTAGGTTGGGGAAGTTCTCCTGGATGATATCCTGTAGAGTGTTTTCCAATTTGGTTCCATTTTCCCCCTCACTTTCAGGCACCCCAATCAGACGTAGATTTGGTCTTTTGACATAATCCCATACTTCTTGCAGGCTTTGTTCATTTCTTTTTCTTCTTTTTTCTTTTGGTTTCTCTTCTCGCTTCATTTCATTCATTTGATCCTCCATCCCTGATACTCTTTCTTCCAGTTGATCGAGTCGGTTACTGAAGCTTGTGCATTTGTCACGTATTTCTCGTGTCATGGTTTTCATCTCTGTCATTTCGTTTATGACCTTCTCTGCATTAATTAGTCTAGCTGTCAATTCTTCCACTCTTTTTTCAAGATTTTTAGTTTCTTTGCACTGGGTACGTAATTCCTCCTTTAGCTCTGAGAGGTTTGATGGACTGAAGCCTTCTTCTCTCATCTCATCAGAATCATTCTCTGACCAGCTTTTATCCGTTGCTGGCGATGGGCTGTGCTCCTTTGCAGGAGGAGATGCGCTCTTATTTTTTGAATTTCCAGCTTTTCTGCCCTGCTTTTTCCCCATCTTTGTGGTTTTATCTGTCTCTGGTCTTTGATGATGGTGACGTACTGATGGGGTTTTGGTATAGGTGTCCTTCCTGTTTGATAGTTTTCCTTCTGACAGTCAGGACCCTCAGCTGCAGTTCTGTTGGAGATTGCTTGAGGTCCACTCCAGACCCTGTTTGCCTGGGTATCAGCAGCAGAGGTTGCAGAAGACAGAATATTGCTGAACAGCGAGTGCACCTGTCTGATTCTTGCTTTGGAAGCTTCCTCTCAGGGGTGTACTCCACCCTGTGAGGTGTGGGGTGTCAGACTGCCCCTAGTGGGGGATGTCTCCCAGTTAGGCTACTCAGGGGTCAGGGACCCACTTGAGCAGGCAGACTGCCCCTTCTCAGATCTCAACCTCCGTGTTGGGAGATCCACTGCTCTCTTCAAAGCTGTCAGACAGAGTCGTTCGCGTTTGCACAGGCTTCTGCTCCTTTAGCTGAGCCCTGTCCCCAGAGGCGCAGTCTACAGAGACAGGCAGGTTTCCTTGAGCTGCTGTGACCTCCACCTAGTTCGAGCTTCCCAGCGGCTTTATTTACCTACTTAAGCCTCAGCGATGGCGGGCGCCCCTCCCCCAGCCTCGCTGCTGCCTTGCGGTTAGATTGCTGCGCAGACTGCTGTGTTAGCAAGGTGGGAGGCTCCCTGGGCGTGGGACCCTCCCGGCCAGGTGTGGGACATATTCTCCGGTGTGCCGGTGTTATAGCGCAGTATTGGGGTGGGAGTTACCCGATTTTCCAGGTGTTGTGTGTCTCAGTTCCCCTGGCTAGGAAAAGGGACTCCCTTCCCCCTCACGCTTCCCAGGTGAGGCGATGCCTCGCCCTGCTTCAGCTCTCGCTGGTCAGGCTGCAGCAGCTGACCCGTACGGATTGTCCGGCACTCCCGAGTGAGATGACCCCAGTACCTCAGTTGAAAATGCAGAAATCACCGGTCTTCTGTGTCACTCGCGCTGGGAGATGGAGACTGGAGCTGTTCCTATTCGGCCATCTTGCTCCGCCCCACACCTCCTTCTTTTAGCAGATACTTTACCATTAAAATAGGACAGTGATATTTATGTGAGTATATTATTACTGACAAGGAGACCTAAAGGATGTCATAGGGCAGAGCTGCCAGTAGCTGCGACAGTCTGGCTTGTACTGCTCTTCTCAAACGTGGTTCAAAGCAATCAGATTATGAATAACAGTGAAATAAACTTACTTTTATTTTTAAAATACCACCACCATTGACAGCTCCCCAGTTAGGACAACCGAATGTCAAATAATTGTATTCTCAAATTTAAACTAGAAAATAGTAGAACTTGAGGAAGGGGAGTGGAAACTCAATAGTGACACATTGAGATGTGTTAGAAGGTATTCGTTTCTCCATTTCGATTTCAGGATCGTCAATTGTTAGCAGTGCGATTAAAGCTAAAACAGATTTTTGGGAAAAATAAAACTACATTAAATACACAGCATTTTTTAAACTGACAATATCATATAATGCCCAACACTTTTGTTTTTAGAATCAATCTATGTCTAAAATACCTTCAATCCAGAGTCTGCAGATGTCTCTGAACCCTTTGGTTATTAGCAGTGAAGCACTGGCATTAGGGTGCCAGGCCACTTTGTGTCACCCATACCTTGTGGTTGACAGCCTATTACAAGGCATATTGGACACATTTTTCCTCTGTACTTTCAATTTGGCTAAGTTTTTTACACTTTATTTTTAATTTTAATATTTCTATAAGCCATATAGCTTCTCCTGAAACTCTAAGGGAGCTTTTGGCAAATTGCGCAGTACCTGAGTGAGAGGTCTCCATGATTCATGGCTGGCTACACCAGTCTTTGCTCACCTTGAACACTCTAGAGTCTGTTCTGAAGATTGGATGATTTCTATTGTTTTTCATTGTTTTGCCTCACACATGAAAATCAATCTTCTGTGTACATCAAAATATAATGAAGAATTTTAATCAATAATTATGGACTGTAATTTAAAATTTAATGATCTGTGTTGATACCAGTGTAAATAAGTGAAGTGTAAAATACATTATCCAGGGCCCTTTCTGTGTGATGAAGTTTGCATGTGGACAAACAATGACAATGAATATATGAATACAATACAATGAATATGTTTGTTTCTTTGCCTAGAATTTGGTAAGTTTCTTATGGAATGCATCAATAACAAGATACATTCCAATTTCCAAAATGTTAATAAAGGAGAAGACTGTGATTCTTACATTTAGGGAAGTATGGTAGTTTATCTTTTGAATTTTATAGTGGCAGAAATAGGAGATGCAAAAAAATCAGAAAAACAAGCCAGACGTGGTGGCGCACACCTGTAATCCCAGCTACCTGGGAGGCTGAGGAAGAAGGATTGCATGAGCCCAGGATTTGTGATCAGCCTGAGCAACATAGCAAGGCCCCATTTCGAAAACATCAGAAAAATTGTGCTTAAGTAGGCTTTTCTTCCTGATTTGCTTGAGAGTCCAGCTTCTACCCATTGTCCTGACATAATCATTAATAGAATCCCCTTTCACTCTTAAAAGTGTCCTGGCCTACGTAGCAACTTAAGTAATGGTTACTCTACTTATTAGCCACTTTTGTTGGTAATAACAATGTCTCAAGAGAACAGAATAGCTTGGTATATATAGCCCTTTGAATAAATATATTAAATTTATATAATCCTCAGAACAACCCTATTAAATAGGTCTTTCTTTTTGATGAGGATATGAAGCTCAGTGAAATTAATGGTTGCCAGGGTCATTTAGCTATTATGTGACAGAACCAGTACTCCAACCCACATGTCCAGGGCAAATTAATTTCATTGAGTTTAATAATAATAACACTATGAATGATGATCATCATCACCATTATTACCTGAATAATAAAGCTACCATTTGCCCAACAGAGGTTCTTGACCATTGCTGTGCCACGGACCATTTTGGCAATCTGGTGAAACCTATGGACCTCTTTTCAAATAATATTTTTGAATGCATAAAATAAAATGCATAGTATTACAAGGATATGAATTTTATTAAAATATAGTTAGCAAAAATTTTAAGCTAAATTCATGATATAGTTATATATGTGGTTTTCCAAATGAATTAAACAAGATCTTGAAGGATTATTTAATTATGACTATGATATCAAAGCAATGATGAACATAAAGAATACTTTGAGATTTCTGCAACAAGTCTAATGTGATATGAAAAGATCAATGATTTCTACCGGCAACAAAGTGACAGGTTCTGCTAATACTACTGAAGTTTGTTGCTTACATTCATAATTAAAGGAAATTCTAAATTTTACTTAGAGGTTAGTAAAAAATAAAGATGTAATTTTTTCCCATTCAAATTTACAGAACTCCTTCAAGTGTATCAACCCCCAAAGGACCCCAGAGTAGGACTTCTTGCCTTAGAATAAACCTGCAAAACAACTATTATTCCCATTTTATAAATGAGTAAACTGAGGCTCAGAGTCATTAAGTCATTTGTCTAATATTATTTACCTTATGGCTGAGAAGTGCATCAAATGGCATTGGCACTTGTACATCACCTCCTTTTGCTCCCCAGTGGCAATCACTATAGAGGTGGGGATTGTAGTGTCCACCCCGCTCTGAGACTGGCAACCTTTTCAGCATGGTTGCCCTAGTCACTTGCACATCCCTTAAACACCAATAATGCCCTTGATGGAGAACACAGATATCCAAAGAGAAACTGGAAGAGAGGTCTGAGTGCCTTACTAATGCTTGTTATTCAACACGTCTTGAGGATTTCTAGTGTTCAGTATCCCATCAGTGGTCCTTACATGGCTCTCCAGAATGATTATTATTCCCGACATATTTGATGCTGTTTTCTACCATAGCTATTTTCCTCTTTTACCTTTGGGTGATTATTGCTGCTACTTATTACTATTCTCAGACGAAGGAAATTGTTTTTCTTCACCTCCCTTAGTTCAATACAGGTACCTATTTGGATTTTTTCAGTAATTGCTGTAATTCCTTAGCCTCTTTTTATCTAAACTATACCCATTAAATTATGTTAACTCTTCTCAAAGCTAAATTGCCTCATCTGTTTATTATTTTCCTCATCTTTCCTGAATACTTTAAAACTTACAAAATATGTGAAGCAATTGTTAAAGGTCTAAGTAGTCCCAGGACACATTTATTAGTTACTGTAATTGAGTCTTACTGATTACACATGCATTGTAAGCCTCATGATGTGCTAACTTTAGCACAACAAAGATACAGTTTTAAATACTATATATTTAATATTTTTAAAATTCTGTGCTGTCAGTTCAGTTACTGTTGCTCATCCCCTTTTCCTCCTGAGTGATGGCCATGTTATTTTGGTGAGTCTGACATATGGCAGAGTCTCATCTTTGATAGCGAAATGATGACGAATATATTCAGCCCTGTTTTCACCTAAGAAGGAGCAGACTTTTACTACCTAGCCTCCAAAATAAGAGCATCTTATTCCATTATTGAAGGGACCTTTGAAGTTTCACTTGTATTTTGATAATTTATGGCCACTTAAAAAAATCACTATCACTCTATGTATCCTTCTGGAAAGTATTTGTTTTTAGCACTTATAATGGATGTTGTAAACATTTGTATATTATTAAGTGCTTTATAACATACACAGTAAAGATTCAGCTAATAACTTTAATTGTGGAACTGTAGATTTTCTTGAGAAAATTTTTTTAAAAAGCAAAACAGGAAAACAGATTCTGAAAAACTGATGTTATTTTATCACCAACACAAGTAACCACATCATCATCATCAATATCATCATTATCTTCACCACCACCACCATCATCCAAAATGGCATCTAGTTACATGCTCGCATGGGTTCACATATACAAATATACACGCATATGTGTTTAAACACACACATACATGCATATATTTATTCATTCAGCACATGTTTACTGAGAACCTACTAAGTGTCAGGCAGTGTTTTGAGGTCTGCCCTCATCTTGCTTCCATTCTAGTGAATCAAGACTGATAATAAATTGGATAAATAAGTAAAATTGTATGTTAGATGAAAATAACTGCTAAGGAGAAAAATAAGACGGAGCAGAGACAGGGTACATGAGGAGGGGGCTGTTTTAATTTTTGATAGAGAGGAACGAGGCAGACTTTATGGAGGTGGTAATATTTGGTTAAGACCAGAAAGGATGAAAAGGAGAGGATCTCTGGAGGAGGGCATTCTAGGGAAGGTAGAGAGTTGTTCCAAAGGTGCTGCTGAAGACCATGCTTGACATTCAGGGGATAGGGAGGAAGCCAATGTGCTTGAAATGGAGCAGTGAAAGGAAAGCAGTAGGACAAGAAGTCAATGTAAAGAAGCCCAGGCAGAGTCAAGCCCCGTGGACCATTTTCTCTGAGTGAGATTGGAACTATGGGAGGCTTTTGAGCATAGGAGAAACATGAGCTGAATTAACTTTCTAAAATAATCATTCTGGCTGTTTCCTTGAGAATAGACTAAAGGGGAACCAGAATGGAAGAAAAATAATAGTCTAGGCAAGACAAGAGGGTAGTTTGGAACAAGATGATAGCTGTGGAAGACATAACAAGTTGTCAGGCTGCAGATAATATTTTAAGGAAGGAGCCAACAGGATCTGATGGTGGATTGCATATGGAGTATGAGAGAAATAGAGGAGTCAAGTGTAACCTGACAGTTTGGGGCCCAAACAACTGAAATGAGGGGAGTTAGGCAGGGGAGAAAGGGGGAGGTAAGGAGTACAGGTTTGAACATGTTAAGTTTAAGATATCAGACTTTCATGTGGCGAGGTCTAGTAGCCAGCTTGGCAAAAAGTATAGAGTTCAATGAATTGACAGTCTCAAAAGAAGATATACAAATGGCCAACAAACATATGAAAAAATGTTCAACATCACTAATCATCAGAGAAATGCAAATAAAAACCACAGTGAGATACCACCTTACCCCTGCGAGAATGGCCATTATTAAAAAATCAAAAAACAATAGATGTTGTCATGGATGTGGTAAAAAGGGAACTCATACACTGCTGGTGGGAATGTAAATTAGTATAGCCTCTATGGAAAACAGTGTGGAGATTTCTCCAATAACTAAAAGTATATTTACCATTCTATCCAGCAATCCCACTACTAGGTATCTGCCCAAAGGAAAAGAAGTCATTATATCAAAAAGACACCTGCACATATACATTTATCACAGCATGGTTCACAATTGCAAAGATATGGAATAAACCTAAATGTCTATCAGTAGATGAGTGGATAAAGAAAATGTGGTACATATACACCATGGAATACTACTCAGCCATAAAAGAGTGAAATCATATCTTCTGCAGCAACTTGGATGGAACTGGAGGCCATTATTCTAAGTGAAGTAATTCAGGAATGGAAAACCAAATACCACCTGTCCTCACTTATAAGTTGGAGCTAAGCCATGGGTATGCAAAGATATGCAGAGTGGTATAATGGATACTGGAGACAGAAAAGGGGAGAGTGGCAGGTGAATGAAGGATGAAAAACTACCTATTGGGTATAATGTATACTATTCAAGTTACGGGTGCACCAAAATCCCAGGCTTCACTGCTATACAATGCATCCATGTAACCAAAAAACCACTGTACCCCTAAATTTATTGAAATAACAAAATGTTTTAAGTGTAGAGTTCAGGGGAGAAGTCTACAGATAGCCATAGGCATGGAGTTTTCTTCCTATAAATGCTCCATCTGAATGGAAAATAATAGTTACTCTCTCACAACACCCCTGTCTCCTGTCCCGTGGAAGTTCAGCTTCTATGCTTTCAGTGCTGTGATTGTTGGTTTTGCTCTCCAGGGAATATAGTGCCTTAGAGGCTCTGTCTCTTCATCTTGAAGATCCCCTGGTCCTAGGGTCTGTATTATCCACAAGCCTCCTTTATCACATCGTCATGACCCTCACTGGAATCAGTCTCTCTGAACTGTTTTCTTCCTCCTCCCGATGTCTCAATCCCCTCTCTCCTTTCTCTGGGTCTATTGTTGCCATCAGTTCCTAAAGCCATTGAATGCACCACCTTTCCTTCAATAAGTCAGCTGATGTAATTGGATAGAGACAGTTTTGTGGCTAACTTGTTCAGCCTTTTTGAGGTTCAATTCCATTTTCTGTAGACAATTTGAGGCTTCTTTAGTCATAAAGCCAAATAAATAATAACTCAACTCTTGCCCTCAGATTCTACCTGACCAAAATCATTTCTCCCATTTATTTAAATAGGCTGAAGGATGGCAAGGGCTGAAACAGGGAGACAGGATGCTACTGCAGTGCTCCAGGTGAAAGCTGGTGGTTGCTTGGACTGAGTCAGAACAGTGGAACTGATGGGAAGTTGTCAGAGAGTAGGTCTATGTTGAAAACAGAGCCAACAAGATTTGTTGATAGATTGTATTTTGGGTGTATAAGCAAGAGAGGAGTTCCAGAAGGAACCAGCTCTACCAGCACCTTGATTTTAGCCCTACAAGGCTTATTTCAGACTTACAACCTCCAGAACTGTTAGAGAATAAATATTTAGGCCAGGCACAGTGGCTCATGCCTATAATCCTAGCACTTTAGGAGGCTAAAGTGGGCGGATCGCCTGAGCCCAAAAGTTCGAGACCAGCCTGGGCAACATGGCGAGACTTTGTCTCTACAAAAACACAAAAAAATTAGCTGGGCGTGGTGGTGCACCCATAGTCACAGCTACTCAGAAGACTGAGGTGGGGAGGATTTCTGGAGCCTGGAAGGCCAAAGCTGCAGGGAGCCAAGATCATGCTATTGCACTCCAGGTTTGGTGACAGAGTGAGACCCTGTCTCAAAACACACAAACACATACACACACACAAATTGTGTTGTTACAAGTCCATGACTTTGTGGTAATTTGTGACAGCAGCAATAGGAAACTAATACGCAATTAGACATCTAAGTAGAGATACTGAGTAGCTGTTGGATATGAGTCTAGAATTCAGGAGATGCATGAAAATATGAATTTGGAACTCATCACCATACGGATTTATTTAAAACCATGAGCCCAAATAAGGGTTCCAACAGAGAAAGTGTGATAGAGAAAAGAAGAGGCCTTTAGTCTGTTTCTGAGCACCCCAATATCTATTGGTCAGGATGATGAGAAAAATGAGAAAGAAAATAATAATTTTCTTATTATTATTTTTATTATTCTATTATATAGAGAGGGGATTGAGACATCAGGAGGAGGAAGAAAACAGTTCAGAGAGACTGATTCCAGTGAGGGTCATGACGATGTGATAAAGGAGGCTTGTGGATAATATAGACCCTAGGACCAGGGGATCTTCAAGATGAAGAGACAGAGCCTCTAAGGCACTATATTCCCTGGAGAGCAAAACCAATGATCACAGCATTGAAAACACAGAAGCTGAGCTTCCACGGGACAGGAGACAGGGATGTTGTGAGAGGGTAACTATTATTTTCCATTCATTTTCCAAGAAAAATGGGAAGGATCATCCAGTAAAGCATAAAAAGAGCCAAGAGTCTGAGGTTCCAGAAGCCAAGGGAAGAAAGCATTTCCAGGAGTAAACAAATGTCAAGTGCAGCTCCATCACAGATTTGAAATTTGTTGCTCACTAATGGTTTCCACTTTAAATTTTTCACTAATGCCTACAAAAATTCTAGGAGGGGCAACTGATGTTTGAGAGTAAGATGCTCTAAAGAACATGCTTATATTTATCCTTTTAGAGATTGCCTAAGCTCTGATCCTCTCTTGGAAAGCTACATTCTGGACAACATTAGTTGGATGCCTAAAATAAAGTCATTTGTTCATTTGACAAGTATTTTCGAGTGCCTGTTAGCTAGGTTCTGAGAATATGCTGATGAACTAACAAGATCCCTGCTCTCATGGGAAAACTTTCAATCTAGGGTACTTGCTGAGGCCAAACATCACCTCTTTTACCAAGCTTTTGCCAACACTTTTCAGTAGTTGCTTTTCCTTCTTTGTACATATTCATAGAACTCATCACATTTAATGTATTAGCCAGTTATTGCCTCTGCTAGTAAACCCTCCCCTCCTTTAGGAAAACAACCCTATCTTAGTCATCTTCATATACAGATACCCTCATATTTAGGTTGGAAATATGATTTATTATTAAAACCAGGAAATGTTTGCAAGAGAAAGGAGGCTCAATTGACACCAAGATAGGGGATGTAAACTGGGACTTCCTAGGACAAACAAAAATGTATATTCACCCTATCACTCAGTTTATGTCAAAATAACTGTTGAATAAATACATTTTGCTTCCTGAAAAAACACATTTTCTGAAATGTGACTTAATATTTTGCTTTTGGCTTTAATTGAGGATCAGTATGTAGGAAATAGTGTTAGGAAAAGTGTTTCTGCATCTTTTGTAAAACTGTTATTGGAGACTGTGTCCATTATTTTGTCCAGTGTTCCTCATATAAAGAACCATGTAATTACTCTTAGAATTGAGTGCTAGAAAAAAATATTGCTTTTTTCAAGGAGCTTTTTTCAAGGTGCACTTTCTCTTCCTAGATAATGAGAGCTCAGTAATACATCAATCACCCTCTTACATTGGCAGCCACAAGCTAGAGCTAAATTACATCCTCAAGTTGCAATTGACTCTGTGTAAATGTTCCAAATTTTGACTTTTCCTTTGCCTTAAACATTTATTGTGCACCTACTATGTGCTTAGTTCTGTTATTTAATCTAGAGATATGGCAGAGATCCACACACATGTGATTCCTGTGTTCATGGCATTTTCTTAGTTCTAGTGCATTTGCCTACTCTTTTAGTACAGCATTAGGATTTTTTTTTTTAGAGAGCCTTAAATTTTTGTAGGAGCAAGGCAGATATTAAGAAAAATTGAATGAAGTGCAATAGGCCAACAAATTAGATAGGGGTATGGATGGTAGTCACAGAAGGCTTGGGCAGAAGTAGGGCATGAAGTCATTTGAGCAGACCAAGAGCCCTGAAGTTCATATTTTGGTACTTTTGTTTTTCATAAGGTTTCAAACCTGCTAATTTTCTTTTGAAAAAGAAGGAAAGGCCCGCCTAAGAAAACATAATTATTTCTAAAACTGTGTTTATCATCTTTACTAATATTGGTAAAGAGTACTTGATCAAATAAGGCATATGGGGATATTGTCAAAATCCAGAAATGCTGAAAGTACTTGTCTGTAGGCTACAGAGAAAGAAAAACTCACAAATTGGGTTTTAATATGATACACCCTAATACACCCTAGGATTGAGTAAATATTTGGGTTCTAGAGTATAGTGTAGTCTATTTTTGCAGGACAAGAAAATGATGAGGACTATATTTTTTAAAAGAGCCTGTCTACTTATAGGTAGATGAACTTAGCTGTCAGTTATAACCTTACAAAGGGACTTGAAGAAGCTGCTGTAGTCTTCCTAGCCAAGAGAAGGGCATTAGAGGTCAACCAGAAAGCACTATCCTGGCTGGTACAACAATGTCATCAAAAACAAGAAACACATCTTTATGTGTTAGCTTAGTTAGCATGTCACAGTGTTAAAGGAAAATGGTCAAATGAAGGAAAGGTTCTTCATGCAGGCAATTTAGTTGTTGCCTTTTGGACCTGGAGAAGAAATGTAGTGTAGTGGGTATAACAGGAAAGACTGACAGATAACCTGTTAGAAGAGGGGACTGAGAGGGATAGAGAATGAAAAAGGCAAGGAAGTCTGCTCCTACAAAACCAGCTGTGTTGGCACTTTCTCTTCTACAACAGCATACTGAAATGAATATGAAACCAGTAGCATGAAACACTTGACCAATATATAGCATTAAATGAATCGAAATTTAATTGTGAGCTCTTGAGTCCCACTACTTCTATTATTATTATATTGCTTCAACATGAAAGAATAAAATTAGAAGCTGAGATAGATATTAATTTGCTATGTAAGCCTTTTTTTAAGTCTATCTACCGAATATCCTAGATATTGCATTTTTTTAAAAAAAGCACATCAAATGCAGTCAGATTTGCTATATAATACAAATAAAATTACTCTTTTTAGCTAATGTTTATGCCACATTTTTAGCCTTCTGGCTCACTGTTATTACCATAGTGTCATTTATGCAGGGATCGTGTGTTTTTGGTAAGTTTAAGGGTTATCCATGGACCTTAACAAGCACAAGAGGTGAATTCACTAAGCTCTAGAGTGCTTCAAATGACATTGTAAACATTGGACTGCCTGAAAACAGAGGTGTGCCTCAGAACAGAATACCTCTGTGTATACACACAGAATGATAGGTCTGGAAAGGGATCTCCAGTAGCTACTCATTCTGTTCCTGTCTCCAGGTACGATGGTGGCTAAACCACAATACAAGTGGAGTGAGAAGATGGTTAGATCCTCAGAGGCTCCTGCACCTGTTAGGTTTCCCACTCTGTCTGCAATTTTGGTACTAATGTAACGTAGCCAAGACTGCCCATTTCCCCAAGCTGTAGCCAGTCGAGCCATCAAATAAAATAATTTATGTTATCATCCCTTTCCTGGCTCTCCCTTGGGTGCCCAAAGCTGTTCAAAACTGAGTGCTGGAGACTGAAAGTAATGGTCAAAAGGAAAAGTCTGAACTTCAGGGTAGATCTGACCAGAAAGTAAAGGCTATCTTTTTACTTTGCACAGCAGGAGAACCTTCTTTACCTATCATCCAATCATGTTAGTTGTTTGAGCTGAAGCTCTGTAAAGAAATCACCTTCATCCACCGAAACTAGGAATTCAGGATCACTGGCAGAACTGCAAAACAGAATTGCAGCAACTCAGCACACACATTGTAAGATTGTAAGAGGAGGCTAAATGATTAATTCAAATAGGAGTCTCTTTTCTTTTCACTTGATCTTGAGACTTCAATGTCACTTTAAGTTAAAATCAAAGACATGTTGAGAAACATGAGAAAATATATTTATTTTGTTTATTTTTTCATGGTGGTCTCATAGGTTATTTTTTCTAGGTTATGAGAAAATAAAAAACTTTTAAACAAAGAAGAAGCCAAATTTGGAGAGAGAGGAGATATTATTGAACTTGGGTCTATATTTCTGAAAAGTAGCCTAGAATTTTATAAAAGCAAAAAACACAAACATCATCCTTGTGTTTATATTAGGAAGTAAGTATTTTAAAACGTGCAATATATATTTTAAACACTTCTCTTCTTTTGAATCTTGCGTTGCACCCAAAGAATGCTAATGGTTACCAAATTGTTCTTTGGCAGAGTAGCCTGACCCTTAAAAAAAGGAACAGAAGTATTATAACATGTGATTATAGCACAAGACAAAATTAGGAATCCTCAACCCTGAGCAGATATTAACTAATCCTATGATCTGACCTTAAGAGGTTACCTTGGAGTATTCCTCTACATTACATTATGGATATTACATGGTAATGAATGACAGTTTTCATTTATTTTGGTACTAATGAATCTCTAAATAAAGAGCTGCTTCTCTTTATTTAGAGAGCAAAGTAGGGGGTTTACAGATAATATCTGAGTTTATCACTGATCTGCTCAGCCTCCTCATCTATGTGTCTCAGCTTGTCTCAATCAGTGCTGGTTATCTCAGCAATAAAGCATTCAGCCTCTAGAAGTTGGTTTCTTCCTACACCCTATAAACAAGAGGATGAATATCTTGTTACGTGTGCTAAAATGGGTTGGGCGAAATGAGCATTACTGTGCTGCCTGTCACTAGCTATAATCAGCTTTTCAAATCTACATTGAGTATGTCCCCACACATAGCACACTAAGGAATAAAGATGTTTGTGACAACATATTCCTGAGAAGCAGCAGTTCTAACAGCCCAGTGACACAGCTATTCATTCCAGTTTCTTTGTGCAGAGACATTTGCCCAACTCCTTCACCATGTGCTAACAATTAGATAATGACTCCATAAATGTAGAGAAAAAGCAGTGTCATGGATGGTGGGTGGTTTGTTTTCTTAGTTCTTTATTGAAAACATATGGAGATGTTTATATATAAATAGAAAACAATAGAACGCTGCCGTCATGTAAGCAGCAACTAAAAAAGTTCTACACGAATAGAAATCAAACATTTCTATACCTATGCCAGAATTCTGGTTTGCTGATATCTACACATTCTGTCTTGTTTGGCTTGAAAAGATGTTTTATTATTTTACTCTTTTACTTTCTAGTTGGAAGCAAATTGTGGAGCAGGAGATTTTTGTTTCTGTTTTCATTTCTTTCTTGGCTTAAACAAATTACTTTGTTAGCAGGAATAACTTGTCCAAGTATACCTTGTGTTACAATCATGAAAAAAAGTTTTTCATCTACGCATTTAACTAAGTCTTTGTATTTCTGAATTAAAAATGAGGACTTGTGGCCTGACAGAAGTGTCTTTCAGGAGACCCAGGAGTGGGGAGGTTGTGAGCACTGCTTAGGAGGTGGAAGGAAATCCTCCGGGCTGGAATTCTGGCTGCACCACTTAACTAGCGAGGTAACCGTGGGAAAGTTAGTCAACCTGACTAAACCTGTTCCTTCATCTGTGAGATGAGAAATATAAGAGCACTGATGGAATGATGGTGCACACTCATGGGATGAGCTGTAAGACGTTACACATAGTGTCTGGCTCATAGGAAACATCACAGAAATGCTGTCTACCATCGTTGTAATCAGCTAACAAAAGGGCTTATATTGGGACCATCCTTGAAAATCTGAGAAGTGTTGATGCTCAGTGCCAAGAACAGTAACAATAGTAATGCTACTGTTTACCAAGTGCTAGTTATGTCCTAGCCTTTACAATGTACTGTTTTGACAATTCCGTGAGCTGGGTTCCATTATCATCCCCATTACAGCTAAAAATAGGTTGATGTGAGGGTCAAACCTAGTCTGGATCATTCAGAAGCTCACACTCTTGATCTCTCCCCTAAAATGGCTGCCACATATATAGCCGAGGGCACCTTTGAAACCTTCTTTATTTACACTATTCTCTATGTTCCTGTCAACATTCTGTGACACTGCACAATGGCATTCACAAACGGTGAAGCCCCCTGTCCCTAGGACATCTGTACATTTGTAGTTAAAGAGGACCAGGAAGCACTTAATGAACACATTATTAGAAGCCCTAGTTTTCCATTCATGCAGCCACTTTTGCTTTGGTTTAAAGGCCTTTCTTTAAAGGTGCTTGAAGCTTCATATGGACAGGCTCATTATTCAAGCTTTTGTCCCAACCTACAGATGCAGAAGCCAAGGACCAAGGTAACATGACTTGGGGACAGAGGGAGAGGCCATTCACCCTCCTTGGAAGCCCAATGTATCAGTTGCTGAGTCAGGAATACAATAGACTGAGCCCAGGGTGGTGTCCAACTCACCAGGCTGCTCATTAATGTTGGGTCTAACAGCCAAACTGCTAACTAGCTCCACTTTTTACAAACTTTTACTTTAAGTTCAGGGGTACATGTGCAGGTTTGTTACACAGGGAAACTTGCGTCATGAGAGTTTGTTTTACAGATTATTTTCTCTCCCAGGTATTAAGCCTAGTACCCATTATTTTTCCTGATCCTCTCCCTCCTTCCACTGTCCACCCTCTGGTAGGTCCCAGTGTGCGTTGTTTCCATCTGTCCATGTGTTCTCACCATTTAACTCCCACTTATAAGTGAGAACATGCGGTGTTTGGTTTTCCATTTCTGCGTTAGTTTGCAAGGATAATAGCCTCCATCTCCATCCACATCCCAGCAAAGGACATGATCTCATTATTTTTGTGGTTGCATAGTATTCCATGGTGTATATATACCACATTTCCTTTATCCAGTCTATCACGGATGGGCATTTAGGTTGACTCCATGTCTTTGCTATTGTGAATAGTGCTTTAGTGAACATACACATTCATGTGTCTTTATCATACAGAATGATTTCTATTCCCCCTTTACTGGTATATACACAGTAGTGGGTTTGCTGGGTTGAATGGTAATTCTGTCTCTAGGTCTTTGAGGAGTCCCCACACTGCTTTCCACATGGTTGAACTAATTTACACTCCCATCAACATTGTATAAGTGTTCCCTTTTCTCCTCAGCCTCACCAGCATGTATTTTTTTAGTTTTTAATAATATACATTCCGACTGGTGTGATATGGTATCTCATTGTGGTTTTGATTTGCATTTCTCTAATGGTCAGTGATATTGAGCTTTTTTTCGTATGCTTATTGGCCACATGTATGTCTTCTTCTGAGAAACCTCTGTTCATGTCACTTTTTAATGGGGTTGTTTTTCTCTTGTAAATTGTTAAGTTCCTTACAGATGCTGGATATTAGACCTTTGTCAGATGCATAGTTTGCAAAACTTTCTCCCATTCTGTAGGTTGTCTGTTTACTCTGTTGATAGTTTTCTTTGTAGTACAGAAACTCAATTAGTTTCCATCTGTCAATTTTAGCTTTTGTTGCGATTGCTTTTGGCATCTTTGTCATGAAATCTTTGCTAGTTCCTATGTCCAGAATGGTATGCCTAGGTTATCTTCTGGGTTTGTATAGTTTTGGGCTTCACACTTAAGTCCTTAATCAATCTTTAGTTGATTTTTGTATATGGTGTAGAGAAGGGGTCCAGTTTCAACTTCTGCATATGGCTAGTCAGTTATCCCAGCATCCTTTATTAAATGGGGAACCGTTTCCCCATTGCTTTTATTGTCAGCTTTGTCAAAGATCAAATACTTGCAGGTGTTCAGCCTTATTTCTGGGCTCTCTACTCTGTTCCATTGGTCTTTGTGTCTATTTTTTGTACCAGTACCATGCTGTTCTGGTTACCGTAATTCTGTAGTATAATTTGAAGTTGGGTAATGTGATGCCTCCAGCTTTGTTCTTTTAGCTTATGATTGCCTTGGCTATTTGGGCTATTTTGGGGTTCCATATGAATTTAAAATAGTTTTTTCTAGTTCCGTGAAGAATGTCATAGGTAGTATGATAGGAACAGCATTGAATCTGTAAATTGTTTTGGGCAGTATGGCCATTTTAATGATATTGATTCTTCCTATCGTGTAGCTCCAATTTTAACCTACATAGTACATGATTAGAAGCACTTTGCCTGATTTTCTTGTTGGAAGAATGGGATCTGCCTGCAATACGGAAACCCTCACAAACAAGATTGCTCAATTCTGTTTTCATTTGCAAGATATATTATGAACTTTCTTTTCTCCTTTTTGCAGGAGAGGGAAACAGTTTAGGGTTGTGGGTATGCATGGCATACAAGGGAAGAGGCTTAGGACTGCCAAATTACACGTCAATCTGCTGACTTACATCAATGTACTAGTTAAACGAGCCCTGAATGTAAGACGTTAATGCAAATATTTTGCATACCATTAACTCTAATGATGCTACCATAATGCAGTAACCTCAGCTTTCAGCTGAGGTGGCACTTTTTATTATAAATGCTTTGGGTCTTTCACTGAAAATCACCATGAAGACAAGTCCCTTAGACTTGTTCATATACAGAAATATGAACAGACTTCTGCATCGTTAACCTTCTCATCATTAACAATAACAAAAAGTGTTGGTGTCTCAGGGCCCTGCATTCAGTAAATGCCGGCAACATCTTTCTTTAGAACCTGTCACTGCTCTTGCCCTTGTAACTACAATACACTTCAAGAGCAAAAGGTTAGGCAATCATTGTAAAATGGAATCTGTTTTAGAAAAAAATGCTATGCAATCCCCAAATTGTTATGTAAGTGGAAAATCATTCTAAATGCAGAACAAGTATTGCTTACCCTTCAGTGCCGTGCTAGTGATGTAGTGTGGAGTCTTGGAAAGCAGGGAGTTTCAGAGCCAGCGCTACCATTTGCCAGCTGTATGACATTGAGCAAATCACTTGACCTCTCTGATTGTCAGATCCTTTCCTATAAAACAGCAACATTAATAATACTGCTTTGTCTATTTTATGAGTGGCCAAAGAACACCAAAGGAGACTGCAAATGTGAAAGCTCTCCGGATGCAATGTACAAATGTTGTTATTGATTTTTTACTAGGTGAGTAATGAGGAATGAGTAGCAGTGTTTATCCAAGGATAGCTTGGGAATAAGTCAACCAAGGTGGCAGTTGGTAAGTCTTAAAGATGTGGATGGCTCCTGGGAAATAGATGAGCTGGCCAGTTTGAAGGATCTTAAAGTTGCAAGTTTTAGGGCTGGGTAGCAATTTAACTGTGCAACCTGTCAAGAGCCTATTATATTCTAAGTTCGTGCTGTGACAATATTGGCTACATGAAATAACTGTGTGCTTTCTTACCAGACTTTATTTGGAAAGAGTTTATGAACTAGTGGCCTGGCAGAGTTGCCTGGAATTAGAGTGCTGTGGTTTTACACCAGGGAGAGCAGTGTTTCATGCCTTGTTCTATTACCTCCCTCCCTGAGGATTCGACAGATGGAACAACAACAAAATCAGAACCCCAAGACAAACCTGTCAGCTTGATGTCTTTAAGCTTCGGCAGAACTCACAATTAAGATAAGATAGAATATCTATTTAGAGGGAAGAGGTGCAAAGAAATAAGTTCACAGAGCATACCTTCTTTTTTCTGAGCGTGGCTAATACTAGCTGGAGATCCCTGCCACATAGGAGGAATTGTATACCGGAACACAGTGAACACTGAAGAAAATTAGTCGAAAGAATATTATTGCTAGTAGAAACAACTGAACATCTTTGATATGGGGCTTTATATTTCCCTTCATTATATTTTTTAATCCTTTCAAGCCAACTCTTGAGTTTGGCAAATCCTAGGCTGAGTAATTGTGCATCTCAGAATGGTTAGATAATATGCAGACCAGACCCTAAGTCAGGCACAGCAACATGTGTTTTGGCACAGCCGTGAGGAGGTAAAGTATTTGGTAATTGTTGTTTGATAGTTCCCAAGGAGAAAACACAGAAGCAACAGATAAAAACCAAACAACTTTCTCTTGTGTTTAGGTAAATATTTCCAACTACAGCCTAGTGATGGAGTCTGACACGGGAACCTTCTTACCCACTGGGCTGCAATTCACTGGCAGTGAAAAGGCCAGGGCCATCATGGAGGAGGTTATGAGCCTGCTGCAGCCCCTCAATATCACTCAGGTCCTGAGCCATGGAGAAGGGACAGACATCAACTTTTGGATCCAAGCTGGAGTGCCTGGTAAGACCAAAAGATGAAGTTATGTTCCTTATATGTTACCAACAATTTAAAATAAAATTTCTACTTTAATAGAGCACAAGGAATACTGGTAGGCCAGGTTGTGCATGGAAACCTTAAGCTTTTGTTCAAGGTATAATCCAGTGATTTCCAAAACTGGGATGATAGTCCTCACCTTGTATTTGTTTACCCATCTGTATCCCTCTACTCTTTCTAAATTATAAGCTCCTCACTCCCAGAGATTCTGATTTAGTCATTCTGGAATTGGGCCTAAAAATCCATTGTTTTGTTTTGTTTTTTAAGGAGGTATCTTTGGTGACTAGAGCACAAATGATCTCATAACCAAAATTTGAGAAATAGAGTAGAAGGCAAATATTACTACTAATATCCTTCTAGTTCTAGTCCTGTGCTAGAAAAACTTCCCTGATCCAAATAATTCCCTATTAAAACACTGTGGTATCTGAAATTTTACCATTAGAGATGGATTCCTTGAGGGTGGGGTACTTCCTTTTAATCATATTTTATCTTAATGCAAAGACTCCTGTGCAAGAGGTTGAGCATAAGCTAATTTATCCTGGTCAGTGATTTATCATGTGAATATCCCGAAGAGAAGTCCTAAGTCCCTGGAGTCAGGGATAAAATTATGAAATGGGAGTGGACATGAGGAGGTTACTTACAGGAATACAAGCTGGAACTGTCTTTTTTTTTTTTTTTTTTTTTTGAGATAAGGTCTCACTCTGTTGCACGGCCTGGGGTGCAGTGACACGATCACAGCTCGCTGCAACCTCCGCCTCCAGGCCTCAAGCAATCTTGCTGTCTCAGCCTCCCAAGTAGCTGGGACTATGAGTGTGCACCACCATACATGGCTAACTTTTGTATTTTTTATAGAGACAGAGTCTCTCCATGTTGCCCAGGCTGGTCTCCCAACTCCTGGGTTCAAGTGATCTGCCTACCTTGGCCTCCCAAAGTGCTGGGATTACAGGCATAAGCCACCGCGCCTGGCCTCTAGAACAGTCTTAAAGAAGACAAATTTATACTACTTCATGAAGTTACCTAAGCCTGGCCATTGAAAAAGGTTATTGATTTTCAGTGTTTGTGACTCAAGGTTTCTCCCTCAACACCATTATATCCATAATCCAAAAAAGTTAAAGGATCCATCTGCAAATTGTTCTGTATTTGTACTATACAAATAGGAAGCCCAACCTTTGAACAGTTTTAACATTGCTATATTCAGAACTATTTCTGTGGCTACAAACATTTCAGAGGTACTAAAACAGTGTCTCTGGACCTACTCCACTCCAGATTTTTTTTTCCAGGCTGCAAAGTAGATTTTACCAATAGTTACATACTACATAGATTTAAGATTTTTAAAAAGCTTATTCTTGCAATACTGCAGACTTTTAAGGCATATTTTAAGTTTTAAGGTTTATAATAATCTTTCATAACTAAAAATAAAAGGAGCTTTTCTTTATTCTAATACAAAGACCAAAATTATTTCCCTTTGTTCTTTGTTCTGTGTATATGTTAACGTATTTTGAAATTTCTTAAAGCAACATTTCCATTTACAATGCTGTACTTCTCCGGACAGATCTAATACTATCTACATATATGTCATTGATAAACATGATCTAAGTGTAGGGGAGAGAGTCTGCCCTTTAAGTTATATAGAATCATTTGTATGAAATTCTAGATTTTTCCTGATTCTGAAATATTTCAACAGGAACTTCTTAAAAACTGAGAAACCCTGAATAAGCTGCTGTGTGGTAGCTGTGAGGAAAAGACTGGTAGACTGTGGGTGAATGAGAGTGCAGACTCGGGGTGCCAAAAGGTGAGGTGAGGAGCTAAAACCTAAGACAGAATTGGGAACAAAAACCTGTCCCTCCCCATCCCAGGTATTTCTTATTTTGTTGTATTTGATCACTGAGACTTGGTTCTAGCTTTATTCCTTCACATGTACATGTTGCATAAGAATGGCTCTGTTTGGAGTGATCAGGTTAATTTGATTCTTTTCACCTAAAATAAGAAAGCGTTTTCTGTTTCTGCCATGGTAAGGTGAGGTCAGATTTGATTTCTATCTAACAGAATGGAGTGGGGAGACTGAGCCCATTATAGTTGCATAAGAATAAGAGGCCGGGTGTGGTGGCTCATGCTTGTAATCTCAGCACTTTGGAAGGCCGAGATGGGTAAATCACTTGAGGTCAGGGGTTCGAGACCAGCCTGACCAACATGGTGAAACCCCGTCTCTACTAAAAAAATACAAAATTAGCCGGGTGTGGTGATGCAAGCCTGTAATCCCAGCTAACTGGGAGGCTGAGGCAGGAGAATCGCTTGAACCCAGGAGGCGGAGGTTGCAGTGAGCCGAGATCATGCCAATGCACTCCAGCCTGGGCAACAAGAGTGAAACTCCATCTCAAAACAAACAAACAAAAAAGAATTAATAAGAGTTAAAATGTATTGAACTACTAATATGTAGGAAGTACTCAGGCTTTTTGCAGATACTGTTTTATCCATACAACCATCCTATGAAGGAGATACAATTATCATTATCCCTATTTTGCAGATGAAGAAAGACTCATAAGGGTTAAGTGACTCGCCCAAGACTATACCGCCCTTAGGGCAGGAGTCACCCTGAAAACAGGCCATTTTGGCTTCAAGGCTGGTGGCCCTTTTCTCACAATATGCAACAACACTGAGGAGTCTGGAATGCTGAGAAGTCTCCAAATCTCTGGCAGTGTCTAAAATGTTTATCTTACTCAGCTCTTGCTTATGCAAAGGATTTCAGTCCATTCCTGCTCCACAGTGATTTACCCCTGAGAGAAAGGAGTTTGTTATTATAAATAACTACTTATATCTTCTCACATTCTTTGTTCTACTCCCTTCTTTACCTCTGAAAGATCAGAAAGGTTTGCATAAAGTCAGTAGCTCATTTAGATGACTATAAATGTTTCCTGGAATTCTGTTTTATTTCCTTTAGACCATTATAAGAGAGAACTAAATTACTGCTATCTTCCTTTTATTACTTTTGAGTTATCCTTTGATATTTCAAATTTGGGCTATTCCTGGAAGAAACAATGGTACTACTTATAACTCCTGTTACCTATTGAAAATTTCAGGAACTTCACTGTGCGCAGTGGCTTACCCCTGTAATCCTAGCACTTTGAGAGGCTGCACGGTAGGAGAATTGCTTGAGGCTAGGAGTTTAAGACCAGCCTGGGCAACACAGCGAGACCCCTATCTGTGAGAAAAAAAAAAAAAAAAAAAAAAAAACTCTGATTCTAAAAAGAAAAAAAAAAGAAAGAAAAGGATGAAGAACCATACTTGGGTTCTTCATCTTTTTCTAAAAGATGAAGATGAATTTGTGAAAAAGAAAAAAGAAAGTAAAAATATATCAGTTGTGTACCCTATATTTGTGAAGGCCTGATAAATTATAACTTAAAGCTAAGGGTAGGATTCTAAATACTAATTAAGTTATCATTTAAATAACTGCTCACCTAACTTCTAAAAAATTAATGATAAATAATATTTCTAAACTCCAGTCCTTTTTTCTTTCATTGATTCAATAAACATTTATTGAGTCCCTACCATGTTCTAGGCCTATTAAATTTCTATAATTTGAGGTGACTGTATGATGACTAGGCCCCAATGTCCCATGTATACTATTTACCAAAATACTGATAGAATTAAATATGTATCACACAGATAGAATTAAAATTCAACATTGTTTTCATTAATTATAGAAGACAAAAGGATCAATTTATAATATGGTCATCTTTGGGAGACAAAAGATGATATCTTTTACCCATCTAGATGATATCTATAATGGACAGAATAACTGTCAACATAAATATAAGGCTTTGGGGGGAAAAAGATTTTCTTTAAAAAGCATCTTGGATGTACTTTCTGCATAAACCTTTGTTCTAGATCTTCAGATTCCAGCCTTCTCCCATGTCCATCTCCTTCCATATTCCTATTCTTTCCCTCCAAATCCTCAGTCCTCTTTAAGGCTCATTCTGTAGTCATTAGTGTTCGTGAATCCCTCCTGAGTCCATAGTGCTCTATTGCTTTTCCAAATTTCTAATGCGCTTCAAGACTCTGTCCCACAACCTGGAGTGTGAATTACAAACTGTGATATTATTCTTGGAACATTAGGGGTTTATGTGCATCCTGCTGCCTATACGCAGTGTTCAGTCCTTTGAGGTTAAGGTCAATAATTTCTAATTCTTTGCCTATTCCATAGCTGTCGGTTTAATTTTGGGAAACATTTAAATTCTTATAACTCTGACTTAGCAGAAACAAAAACATTGAAATAATTATTGTCTAGACAAGCTTTTAGATACTTCAGTTTAAGAATGTGAAGAAAATAAAGAATACTAAGAAAAGAGCCAAAAAAGTATAAAAAATATTGGGAGAATGATATAAATTGGGAAGCCTAGAGCAATAAGGATTATTTCTCTTAAAGGAGCAAAGACTAAGAGAAGATATATCTTTCAATACGTTAGTGATTCGCACACATAAAACGGTGAATTGCTATTCCCTGACAATTTGAAAGACAATACAAGAAATGACTTAAAGTGATCTAAGAGGGATTTTAGCTAGTCTCTATTCACTCTAGATAATAGAGAGGCTTTAAATCTTAAGTTTTTGCCTGATTCTCCAATTCTGAGCTCCAGGTTAGGATGAAAGGAGTCTATTTCATTCTGAGTATGTCACCAATGAGGTATAATCCATGGTTCTTAGATGTCCCTAAGTGCATCCTTCTTGAATATATTTCTTCTTTAGAAACTCTTTCACAAAATATACATTAATGAAAAAAATTAAATACCCTCTTACTGTGACCTGAGAGAATGAGCCCACTCTTACTCTATATCTTCCAAGAAGAGTTTACTCCTCTGCTTCAGAACCTGAAATTCAGCTTTTTGTTGTTGTTGTTTTTAGTGTGGTGGCTTGTGGTAGATGGTATATTGGAAGGAGTTAGAGGACTTGAGTATGTATTCTGGCTTCAAAACTTCTAACTATATCGGCAAACGATGTAATTTTTCTAAGCCTCATTTATTTGTTATTAAGCATCCTTATTAATCAACTGTTGTATGGTACTGGAGAATCAGTAGTAAAAAAAAAAACAGATAAGATTCATACATACCCTCACAGACAACACAGACTAGTAATGATACTAATGATACTTGGTTATTTCATCTGCAAAATAGGTCTGGTAACCTATGAGTCATTATTTCTACCAAGCCTCCACTTGTGTTCTCCTCCTCCTCTGTCCCCTATCTCATTAGCAGGCACCATAATCCAGAAACCTCAAAAGCACCCAGGACATAAAGCCAAACATTTACAAGTCCTGTTTACTCCAAATCCCTCCTATTTCTTAAACCCATTCCCTCCTCTCCACCCCCACAGACCTTGTCTCACCAAAACTCACTGATTCCTACAGCAGCCTCTTAGTAATGTCCCAACCTGTATTTTTAATCCTCTTTCACCTAATTGGCTCACTGCTTCCAGAGTGAACTTTCTAAAGTGAAAATCAGTATATCAACCTGGATGCTTTTGGCTGCAAAATAAAACAGAAGACCCAGTCAGAATGGCAGTAAGGGGATAATGGTTTTAAATTCGCTTAAAAAGAACTTTGCAGCAGGTGTTACAGAATGCATAATTTGGCCATTCGACCACATCAGGGACCTTGGTTCTTTACATCTTTCCATGTTGCCATTCTCAGCATGTAGAGTTTTGTCAGGCCTGTCCCTTTGTGGTCCCAGGATGACTGCAGTTGCTCTAAGCAGCACATTCTCATACATTGTGCAGTAGTGGAAGAGAAAATGTCTGTAACAGATATCCCTTTTGAAGAGTGAGGAAATGTTTTCTAGAAGCCCTAAAACAGGTTTCTTAAACTCCATATTATTGGCCAAAATTGTGACGTATGTCTGTGGCTAAATCATGCAGTGGCGATAGAAAGTGAAATTACCTAGATTGGCTTATACTGATCAAATTTTACTTCCTAGGCATAGGGTGGGGCCCAGTATTCACTGAAAAACAACTTCCTGAGAAGCCGTTTGAGAAAAATTGGGATTCTTTAGGGAAAAGATGATGATGTCTATTGGGTAAATAATTAAAAGTAGCTGCAATATCTCATCATCTCTACTCCTTGCTTCCAATCCTCCAGCATCTCCCTGCTGTCTCCAGAGTGTTATGTATGACTAAAGTGCTCACCAAGTATTGCACTCAAGGCCCAAAATCTCAGAAATCGCCTCTAAATAACTTATGTAGTCAACCACCACCTGTTCCTCAATAACCTATGGAAACAAACAAATGAAAATGGTAATTTAAAAAAAAAGAAATCAAGGGCATCCAAATCGGTAAAGAGGAAGTCAAACTGTCGCTGTTTGCTGATGATATGACCATATACCTAGAAAACCCTAAAGACTCCTCCAGTCCTTTCTATCCATCTCTCAGTCATACAAGTCTAATTGAAATTCCAGGCACACCTGCTGCTCTCATATTTCCTTGCTACTGGACCTGCCCTATTCTGTCTTTTTCACCAGTTAATTTCCACTCACTCATGATGCAGCTCCTTGTTCTCCTCCTTCTCAAGCCTTCTGCAATGTGCTCCAGTCTGAGTAAATGTCCCCTGGGTATGCTCCTGCAATGCCCTGTGTTCACCTCTCCTCTTAGTACTTACCTTGTTCTCCTAATTGTGATCAGTTGTGAATTCCTCAGAATTCTCAGTGCCTACAACTGCCTGGCCCTCGACAAAATGTCCATGACTCAAATGCTGAATAAGCGGGATCCATGTTTGTAGGAAGAGTAAGATAATGCCAATGAGGTTTATTAACTGTAATGCAAGACACAACTGTAAGTTATGATTACTTTGGTAATAACGTCACTCATTGAGCTGTCCTCTTTCTTTGCATACTGTGTTGTTTTAAAAATCATATTTTAATTTATTTCATATTTTCTATAATAGTTCACACTCCACGTTGAAGTACCAAATACACAGATTACTCAGAATTTAACGTATTTTCCATCTTGCTTATTTCTGCCCAATACCTCATATGGCATTAAGCAGAACTAAATTAAAACTTTCCATTGCTACATTTCCAAAAGCCTTTCCTCTAAAATGTTCTATGAAAGGAGACATCAGAACACAAGTAGGAATGGTACTGTAAAGTAAATTGAAGGTTCAGCCTCTGGATCCAGGACTCCTGCATTCTCCAGTCACCAGGTAGAATAGTGCAGCCCAGCAGTTCTATGTCCCCTGTTGTCCCTAATTAAAGGGTGCCTCCCGTATGGTGAAAACACTCTGTGCAGTGATGTTTGAAGGCATTGATGCTCCATGGTAAGCAGACTTCACCCTACTGGGAACATGAAAAGGAACCTCTCTGATTTGTGGCTGTAGCCCTCAAGCCCTCATTTAAATAGCCAGGGCAGTTTCATTCAATCGGCAAGCATGTGCTGAGTGCCTACTCTAAACCAAGTGCTGTTTAGACACCGAGGATAGAGGATGAAAAAGACTCACCAGGTCTCTGCTCTTGTGGAGTTTACATTGTGATGGAGGGGTGGGACATTGGGAGGATACAGACTATAACAAAGAAATAGATTAAGAATAGAGAAAAACATTAGACATTGATAATGGCTATACAGAGAATTATAGTAGGTGGTTATCTCTTACCTCTTTAATTCAGGTGAGTCAGAGCTCTTGCTATTCACTGACTGCTATTTGTTAGACAGCTGTGTATGACATCCTCATCAATATTGAGTTCCTGGAAATTGTTCATCAGAACGGCTTATAAGCTTCTTCTGCTCTTCCCCCTTGCAGTAGATCTGCTTCAGCTCAAACAAAAACCACTGGGTATCTTGCCCAAAGCAGACCTGGCTCATGCCTTCTAGGATAATTACCAAGTAGGAGAAGAGCAAATTGTTATACCATTGGGCAGTCAGTCATGCACTGCTTTATGAAGTCTCTTCTATTGTGCCTTGAAAAGTTTTTTAAAGCACACACTTTAACTTTAAAGTTAATATGCTTTGTACTTTATCTCCTTAACTGGATTGAGGATGAAGAGACTATTTTCTTCTTGTTTATATACCCACGACAACCATTATTACTTGGCACATAAAATGTATCCAGTAAATGTTTACTGATTAGATGTATTGATTTAAACATGAAAATAAGCAAAGGAACAATAAAAGGAAGTTTTTGGTATAGTACCAAGATAAATAACACATGCAGAATAACTGCAGGGGCTCACAGGTCAGAAGACAGGAAAGACCTGGAAGAGAGGAGCTTGAGCTGGACATTGAAAGATAGGTAGTGTCAGAATGGACAGGCCAGGCACGGTAGCCCACGCCTGTAATCCCAGGATTTTGGGAGGTCAAGGTGGGCAGATCACCTGAGGTCAGGAGTTCAAGACCAGCATGACCAACAAGGTGAAATCCCCTCTCTACTAAAAATACAAAATTAGCCAGATGTAGTGGTGGGTGCCTGTAATCCCAGCTACTCGGGAGGCTGAAGCAGGAGAATCGCTTGAACCCGGGAGGCAGAGATTGCAGTGAGCCAAGATTGCGCCACTGCACTCCAGCCTGGACAACAAGAGTGAGAGTGAGACTCTGTCTCAAAAAAAAAAAAAAAAAAAAAAGGACAGAAGAGGGTAGAGAAGGACATTCCTGATGAGATAATAATATGAACAAGGCAGGTATCCCTGTGGGGCCAGAAAGGAAAGTGACGCCACTTTTCTAATTCATCTTGCAGGGCAGTGGGCCATGAGAATAGGTGAGTACCTCTGGGCCAGATGAAAAAGTGTCATAAATATCAGGTGAAAACTCTCATAGCTGATGCGAAGTTACCAGAACGCTTTATAAGGAGAGGGATTAATAAAAGCAGTGTTTTAGGATGTAAATCCCTAAAGCTCGTGCCTGGAGCATCCAGGTCACACTCAAGTAGAAGGCTCAAAGTGAGAACACTTAAAGAGAACCCAGGAGCTTGAGGAGGTAGCATAGGGTTCAAAACAATTGCTTTAGAAAATCAGATAATGATATTGCTCCATTTTATGTACGACAATGACCCATAAAACACTATTACTTAGGCCGGGCGCGGTGGCTCAAGCCTGTAATCCCAGCACTTTGGGAGGCCGAGACAGGCGGATCACGAGGTCAGGAGATCGAGACCATCCTGGCTAACATGGTGAAACCCCGTCTCTACTAAAAAATACAATAAACTAGCTGGGCGAGGTGGCGGGCGCCTGTAGTCCCAGCTACTCGGGAGGCTGAGGCAGGAGAACGGCATAAACCCGGGAGGCAGAGCTTGCAGTGAGCTGAGATCCAGCCACTGCACTCCAGCCTGGGCGACAGAGCGAGACTCCATCTCAAAAACAACAACAACAACAACAAAAACCACTATTACTTAAGTCTCTGTACCATTTCCCATGCCTTCTAATGACACAGCCTAGAAGTTTTCCTTCTCTATCTTCCCCTTTTGGGGTCTCAAGATGAGCTCTTCTGAGTTCCCCTTCTTATTCATTGGACTTTCCATCAGTTTCACTTTACCAGTTCTCAAATTTGTTTCTTACGTTACACTTTGATCAATGGGTAGCTATAGTGTATGTAAATTATGGAGGATACAAAAATGAGATATGGCCCCTTCTCTCCTGGAGCTCACAATTGAAAACTGATTTTGTTTAGCTTAATAATCATGAAGATAAGAATAAAGACTTCATCATAGAAAACTAAATAAAGCTACATTAAAATTTCTAAGAAAAATATCTAAAATTACTTGAAAGTCAGTGGAGTATAAGGAACAAGGATTTCAAAATATGTTTGCTCCTTGTCAGCCATGTAAGGTTTTTCTCTCCCTGCTTTAAATAATTAGGGAATGTAGAACTTATTTTGACATGTTTTAATATATCAAGTGATTTTAAAATGTGATTTTTAAAAATGCTATTACCGAAACTTCCAAACATATACAAAAGTAAAATAATATAATGAACACCCATACACCCACCACTCAGCTTAAGGAGTTTTTCACTCACAGTCAGTCCTATTTCGGCTACACCCCAGCTACTCTCCTACACCCAGTTTATTTTGAAGCAGATCTCCAAAATCACATCATTTCGTTTATAAATATTTTAATTTGTATTTCTAAAAGGTAAGGACTCGTTTTGTTTTTGTTTGTTTTTGTTTTGTTTTGTTTTTGTTTTTTGTTTTATTTTGCTTTGTTTTGTTTTTTTGAGATAGAGAGTTGCTCTGTCACCTCCTGAGTACCTGGGATTACAGGTGCGTGCCATCATGCTAGGCTAATTTTTGTATTTTTAGTAGAGATGGGATTTTACCATGTTGGTCAGGCTGGTCTTGAACTCCTGACCTCAGGTGATCCACCTGCCTCGGTCTCCCAAAGTGCTGGGATTATAGGCATGAGCCACTGAGCCCAGCGAAGGACTCATTTTTATTTATATAACTATAATACTATTATTCTACCTAAAATATTTCACAGCGATTTCTTAATATAATATCTAATATATGGCCAGTTTTCAAATATTCCCAATTGTCTTCATACTTCTTTAAAAATAGTTTTGTAATGTAAACCAGGATTCCAATAAGGTTCAAACAATGCAGTTGGCTGATATATCCCAAGTTTCTTGTAATCCATAGGTTCTACTTCCATCTTTTTTCTTCTTATCACTTATATGTTACAGATGCCAAGTATTTGTCCTGACTCCATTTCCACAGCATCATTTGTCATGTTCCCCTATCCCTTGTATATCCTGTGAATTGAGTTAAATCTAGAGGCTGGCCCTGATTTAAGTTTGATTTTTTTTTAGGCAGGGGAGAGGGAGTGGGCTAAAATGCTTTCTAGATGTTGCTGCTTGTTTTCATTAGGAATAATGTCTAATTATCTCCTTTTTTATGACATTAGCAGCCTAGATACATTAAGTTGACCCTTGAACAACAGGGAGTTTAGGGGTGCTGAGCCCTGCGCACAAAAATCTGCATATAACTTTTGACTCCCCAAAAACTTAACTACTAATAGCCTACTGTTGATCAGAAGTCTTTATGATAACATGGTCAATTAACACATATTTTGTAAATGTATTATATACTGTATTCTTATAATAAAGTAAGCTAGAGAAGAGAAAACTGTTAAGAAAAGCATAAGGAAGAGATACATTTATAGTACTGTACTCTATATGTCAATACCATCTGTTTACAAGATGAATTTTCTGAAATGGCAACCACAGTGGCACACCTCAATCTGTGGTACGTATCAAGTAATTCAACTTTTTCTTGTAAAGTCACGACTTTTCTCTGCTTCTTGGGAACACTTCCAACATCACTAGTTGTGCATTGTATGAGTCCTATGGTGTTAGTCAAAGTCTACAGTATTACACTAAATGTGATGAAAAGTTATGTGAGAGCCATGAGATACCACTTTTTCCTGTGATATGCAATTTACTGGAGAGATGAACTGCTCACATAGAGGTGATTAGCGTCTGCAGCATTTTTCCAGATACTGGCAACACTTGAGCTCACCACAATAGCAACAGGAGGCAGCTGTGAAATTACTACAATAGTACAGTATGTACTACAGATAATGTTCTGAAGTTATGATTTAATACTGCATCTTTATATTTATTTACATTTCTCTCATCTGCAAAGGGAGCCATGTACAATCTGTGTTTATGTGCATATGTTTTGACACATTTTAACTTTTTACAATAGATCTGTGTATACTTTGTGGTAGTAAATGCTAAAATAAACTAGCATCCACATATATTTATGCATTCATAACATACCTTTTTCTTAATTATTTTGATATTTCCAGACTATGTGGTCCATTGTAGAATTTTTTTAAATTGTCACAAATCTCCAAAAAATTTATGGAAAAAAATATTTGTAAAAGTGGATCCACACAATTAAAACTCACGTTGTTCAAGGGCCAACTAGATTTAATTTCAGTATATTCTGAATGGTATAGTCTAATCATATCATTCCTTCTTTATTAATTTAAATAAATCTACACAGAACTTTCCCCTTATCAGCTATTCAGTTACTCTGAGATACTTTTATATAAGAAGGTAGGATAAATGCCTCATTCTTTCTATTTACCTATTTTTAAACCAATCAGTTTGTTTACTAGTATCACCTAAAGATAATTGATTTATTTTTATTGTCATTATTAACTGAAGGATTTAAAAATATTTGATGTGTTTCATTCCATTGTAGTAGCTATTTTATTGATGCTCAAATTATCCCATCTTTGGCCAACTGAAACCTCTTTAAGCGGGTTCTGAGTCCTTTTGACATGACCCTCATAGTTGTTGACAGCATCCTGGTTTTTGGATAGGACAAATTGTTTCAGACCATCTTGTACATGTCCTGCCCTAGATCTGAAATCAGCTATCTCTTCAAAGAATCCAATTTATTTTCCTAGGTCATAGTATTTAGAGGCCACAGTCTGAGCAGTAAGTATGTGAGTTGCTACTGGATTCTTCATTGTTTCTAGGTCTTTTGAGCAGACAGGACTAGGAAACACTTTTTTTTCTCCAAACAGAAATTATATTACTAATTATATGATATTTCCAATTTAAGTTCAGGACTATAAAGTTGCACTTAACTTCGCTGATGTTATATCTGCATCTTCTTTTCCCCTGCCTACAATCCTGGCTCTCAGTGGAACAACATAATCACTCATTTGCTTTATCCCACAATACACACCCAGTGGTCTCAGAAAAACAGTATCAACACAATCACCAACAGTATAACTATTGAAAAGAGTTTTCTGTAATTCTTTTTGTTTTTAGTGTGTATATTCTACTAGAGATGTACAAATTTCTGTTAACCTATGATGCATATTACTCTCAATATGATATCATTTCCATTTCTCTCTTTCTCTTTCTCTCTCTCTCTCTGTCTCTCTCTGTCTCTGTCTCTCCCTCCCTCCCTCCCTCCTTATCCTTTTTTAGAGATGGGATCTCACCCAAGCTGGAGTGCAATAGTACATTCATAGCTCACTGCAACCTGAAACTCCTGTGCTCAAGCAATCTTCCCACCTCAGCCTCCCGAGTAGCTAGGACTATAGGCTGGCGCCATCGTGCCCAGCTAATTTTTGAAAATTTTTATTTTTAGAGATGAGGTCTCACTATACTGCTTAGGCTGATCTTGAATTCCTGGGCTCAAGCAGTCCTCCCACCTCGGCCGCCCAAAGTGCTGAGATTATAGGCAGGAGCCACTGCATCTGGCCATTTTTCTTATTTTTGTTTTAAAACCTCCACTATTGATTTCTAAAATGTTTAAGTGCTTATTTTCTAATTTTTCTTTATAGTGTGGGAAAGAGATTATGAGTAGGAGTCATTATATGATTTATGAATTACCATGCAGTGTCATAGCTAGATCCTCAGGATACCATTGCCTGTTCTTTCTTCTTAGACATGACTCAATTTCACAATTTCATTCACTCATTCATTTAAGAAACCCAAATAAATGCTATGAAGCAATTAGAAAAGAGGCTTAAGGAGAGAATTTAACATATATTGGTTGTCTACTATATGTCAAAATTATGATAGGTGCTTTACTTATCTCATAATTTCATAAGAACATTTTGAAGTATAAATTATTATTATGTAACCGATTTTCAGATGAGGCAGTTGGGACTCAGGGAGTTTCCTTTGCCCAAAGTCACAAAGATATTAAGCAGACAAGTTAGAATTAACATATACAGTCTGTTTTACTCCAATGTCATATATAAGATGCAGTCCCCATCCTTAAGGAGTTAATGGAGGGTTGAGACCCAGGAAGAACAGAGTACAATAGGGGTTCAGGCCAAAAGAAAGTCATCACAAAGAGGTGGCATCACAAAGAGACGGCATTTCACCTGATTTTCAGGAAACGCTAAAATGTGCTGGATGTAGAGGGAGTGCATTCCATGTCAAAAATTGGAGATGGGCAACATTTGGTAGGTAAGAAAGTGTAAGGGGTACTTAAAACGATAAGCAGTCTGGTTGGACCAACGTTTAGGTTAATATAGGGAAATAGAGAGAGAACTAAACGGGTTGCCTGGAACCTCAGTTGGGATCAGAAGGTCATTCTGAGGATTCAGGACAGCTAGAAACTTTTGAAGGTTTGAGCAGGAGTGAAATATGTAGGGCACAATCCTAGCCACCGGGCAGGCTCCAGCTAACCCAGATCCTTCTCCTTGGAGGGACTCCAGACAAAACCCACCTTCATAGGTCCGCAAGTCTTGCTGATTGACTGCATGTCTTCTAGCAATTTCCTGGAAAAGTTGCATTTTCTTTGATGTTTTGCTACTGGAAGTTTTGCCAAATTAAGGCTTTCAGTTGGAGAGAGATGGAGTAGTCCCACAAAGCATTGCACTGCGATTGGCAGTGGTTTTCTGAAGTCTCAGAAATAAAGTCTGACTCTAATTAGACATACTTAATCTGCTCAGTGAAGCTTAGAGTCAGATAAGTCTTTTTTTTTTTTTTTGAGACGGAGTCTCGCTTTGTCGCCCAGGCTGGAGTGCAGTGGCCGGATCTCAGCTCACTGCAAGCTCCGCCTCCTGGGTTTACGCCATTCTCCTGCCTCAGCCTCCCGAGTAGCTGGGACTACAGGCGCCCGCCACCACGCCCGGCTAGTTTTTTGTATTTTTTAGTAGAGACGGGGTTTCACTGTGTTAGCCAGGATGGTCTCGATCTCCTGACCTCGTGATCTACCTGTCTCGGCCTCCCAAAGTGCTGGGATTACAGGCTTGAGCCACCGCGCCCGGCCAGAGTCAGATAAGTCTTAGAGTAGTGTGACATTTCGCTGATTTCTTATAAGAGCTATGCTGGAAAATATACTTACCAATCTAATCAATAATTATAAGATTATAGAAATCACAGGAAAAAATCGCAAAATATTTTGGTAAAATTAAGTTCAAATTGCATAGGACTTTTTCTATACTATACCTTTTACTATAAAGATGAGTTATATCTAAACATTATACAATAAACTGCCTAGTTTGGCTTAAACTCTTCCTTTGCTCAGTATTAAAGTTCAGAAGTGACCATCTAACCTAACATTCTTACATATCCCGCTCATGGGGATTTTTAACACAGTGAATTAAATATTCCCACAGTGTTAAATATTCCCACATTCCCACTGTGTTAAATATTAACACAGTGAATTAAATATTTATTCTATTTTTTATAAGAATATATGAGATTGCATAATTCATGGTAACTAAACTTACTTTTAAAATATGACATTTGCTGTCTTAATTCTTTCCAGTTCATAATCTGTAAATCAAATATGGTCGAGCTCTGTAAAATCTATTAGTTATGCATCTTTTGAGACCTGAATGATCTGTTGCCTATCATAGGACTAGATATGAAGTGTGTCCTCAGTATTCTTAGTATCCACCTTTCCTTCCTTCCTTCCTTCCCTCCTTCCTTCCTTCCTTCCTACCTTCCTTCCTTCCTTCCTTCCTTCCTTTCTTCCTTCCTTCTACACATTTATTTTTTGTAATAGCTTTAATAGTTTACTGTCATGTAAGTGAATTGTATCTTATGTAGTATCTACATAAGAAACATGGCATGGATTTCACCAATACTCAAAACTATCCCATTTTTGGAAGTTTAAACCTAAGAGAAAAATGATTGCTGGATACATCTTTATAAAATCTACATTTTTACAGAAATAGTTCATTGATTATTATAAATATCATGTTTGAAATTTTTTAAAAAATGAAGTTACACACAGATACTATTTAATACCTTTAGCACTAAACTGCAAAGTGCAATGCAGAAATAAAGCCATTGTTTATTTAGATGGGTCAGTGATTCCAGACTCACTACTCCTCATACAAGATTTTATCTGAGATACCCTGACCATTATAGTCACTTGGCTTGTGAGCTTCAGTTGCCCCCACAATATGCTTAAATTTTTCGTTTTGTGCTAGTGTAGACCAAGTAAAAGCCCACATAAACCCAAGATATGTGTTAAGGTTAGAGTTGTGCTTCGCACTCTTGACTGTACTTTAAAATCACCTGGGGAGCTTTTAAAATTGTCTCAGCGCTGGGGCCCCACTCCCAGAAAGTCAGAGTTAATTGGTCTGGCTGCAAGGCCACAACAGCTGCACAAGTGCGGGGGGCACCGCTTACCGACAACCTCATCATCTCCCTGGCCCTCAACTTCCTGGAGCACAGCTCCACTGTATTCCATGTGAATGGCACCACTGTACTTGTGCAAACTTGGAAGCCCTAGCAATACTGCCTGAGCACCCATGTTTTCAGAAGGCCCCCAGGAGCACCCATGTTTTCAGAAGGCCCCCAGGTGTTCTAATATGCAGCCAGAATTGAGAACCACTGACATATAATATAATTTAGACATTAGGTGTATGGATTAAGGAGCTATGTAGAAATAGATTCAAGATGCAGTTCTACTACTTTTTAGCTGTGTGAACTTAGGAAAGTCACTTCACTCCTTGGAACCTCAATTTCTTCCTAAATAAAATAGTGATACTAATACCTATCTCATGAGATTACATAAGAGAAAAAATAAGATGGTCAAAGTGAAATGCTTGGCACAAAATTAACACTTAATAAGCCACTTTTATTATTTTAGCTATTAAAGTGAGATTTCTATATTAGTCTAGATTCCTCAGTACTAAGTTATAGAGGTCTGTCTCAAATGAGCTGAAACAAAAATGGGGAAATTAAGCAAGCCACAGAAGTGTAGAGTTTGATCTGGCCTCAGATATTGGTATTTGAATGCTGTTAGGACACATACCTCTCTCTCTCTGGAGCTTATTCCAGCTTCTCTTTTCATGGTACTTTCATTCTCTCAGCCCAACTTCCCCCTTGGGCTAAACCGTGACTATGGGCAGCTCAAGACATATCTTTACAGCCTCTTTAGCACAGAACAGGCAAAAAATTCATCCTATCCAACCCGATTGAAAAAGTTACAGTGACCCAGCCTGGCTCCATCCCTGTGGTCAAAGAGCTGTAGTCATTAAAATGGCGGAGAAGGAAAGCTGTGAAGATAAATACAATAACCAGCTTTGTTTCATTGTTGAGACCTGATTCAAAATAAATAAAATACATAAAACCCTTGCCATTCTAGGATCTATTGGCCAACAAGGAAAGACAGCAGTAAGATCCCAGGAGCAGGAACTTCCCTGAAATTAAAACACCTAGTCTCTCCACTCTCCATGACCTGTGCACAACAATCGCCCCTTAAGGTAAATTTAAGATCACAGAAGTATGCCTTATCCCCTCTGGTCCAGTTTACTTGAGACTCTCAGACTGACAGGCAAATGAGGAGTTGAATCACTTCATACCAAGCTCCCAGCAATCTGCATTCTTGAATACCTGAAGTGTTCTGTCCTCCCACTCCCACCCCACAGTATTTCCTTACCCATGCAAGTGAGAAAACTAGGCAGAGTTGTTTGTTTATGTAAGTGTTATTTATAGGAACACTCTCTACAGCTACTCTAATGTATATGTTATCCAAGAATAAGGTAATGAGGTAAAACAACCACAAAAGGCCCAGAAACATCCTTTAACATTTGGATTGTTCTAACCACTTATCTGACACTTGAGATGGAGAGGCAGCAAGTGTCATGAAAGAGGAACAAAATTCATCACTTTACAGCGGTGTGCTTTTGACAAGTTACTTAACTTCTTGGAACTTCAATTTCCTGATCTGTAAAATGAAGTCAATAATATTTCAAAGGACTATGGGGAGAATTGAATGTATTTGATAAGTGATAATGTATTTGAATGTCAATTACACTCTGTACAGTTGATATTAAGTAAGTGGTTTTTTAGGGGGGTTGGATAATTTTATATTTAAAGCATTATTGAAAAAGCTTTGCTATGAACATGTCCTCATGTATTTGGACCCAGTAGAGAGGATGACTGGGTATGTACTCGACTATCCTAAGAAACATTGCAAAAGAGGCACAAGTACTATTGGCACTCACCAGCCATTGGGTTCTTAGCATACTTACTTTGTGGTTACAAAAAAGAGTGATGGAGCTGCTAGCATACACTATAACCTCCCTGCTACTATACTGGTTCAGTGTCCTGATTTAGGAAAGCAGCCTGACTCATTTCGCTGTAACATGGTACAACACTGCAGAGAATGATGCCAAGAAGAAAAATGTCAAATATTAATAACATTACTAGCTCTTCTATTTCAAAGAATGCCTCCAGGGATTTTGAGGTCTCTTTATAGTTCCTATTCAGCCAAAGTAAATTGATTATAGGTTGGTAAGAATCGGTGGAGGATTATATGAGTGAAGGTATAAAAGCACCTGGTCAAAGGCACAGAATAGCGCTTGGACTGACTCTCACAGGCAACATCAAGTTCTAGCTTGTCTGCTATGGACTGACTGGATATTCTTCACCGTCAAAGAGCCTCATCCCTAACAGTGATGTTAAGATAGCATGTATCCCAAAATACACATAGGGTATGCATTTTCTGTGACCTGGAAATGGGACAAGTACCTCTGTAAGCCTCTTTTATTTTTCTCACACTGCCATGATGTAAGTCTCTTTTAGCATTAAAACTCTAGAACCCAAACCCCACATTTTTCCAGAAGTGAAAATAGCTTACTATGTAAACGAGGAACATTTTGAATGAAGGAGCAGTCTACTCATAAACTTTTAGGAGCAAGAGATGAAATAGCACAAAACTGCCTATATCAAATAAACACGAATAAGGTTCAGATGTGGGTTTTAAGTTGTTCAAAAGATTGGTACTTCAACCTACTAAAATACTGGAGACAAACTGATGAGAATATCTTAGAAGTGAGGGAACATATTTTCTTAATTTTCAACATGTAGTCTTGGAACCAGTTTTATTTCATTTTTTTCTAATATAAATGTGTAAATATCTGATTTATACAGTTTATGTATCCCATGGCAACGTGATGTTTTGCTTCTCTCTTTTATTTTCTTCCTACCCCCCCCCCCCCCCCATCTTTTTCTTGAGGGAATCAGGAAAAGGTGTCCTATTTCTCAACCATTGAATCTATTTATGAAAATTAGAACTAAACAGTTTAGCATAATTAAGCAGAATGCCACATTCATCAAATCTTCATTTTTGTAAGACTTCAATCCTGTCAGTCACTAGAAAGCACGTGTTAAGTGGAAGTTGTTTCCCGTCTTTTGGCATGCCACATCTGTTGACAATTACAGAGGCACATACATTGCCATTCATAGAATGGCATGTGTCTCCCTATGCCTTGGTTCACAGGCCCTCGGGGACATTTAAAAGTGTGTGCTTTTTAACTGCCCTAGAACTAAGGAGTTTAATTTTGCCTGAGAATGTGTTTATGTGCCTTGTAAAGGAGCTGGTCGTTCCCTTTTGCTTTCCTTTATTATGACATGTGTACACTGTGTCTGTGTGTGTCTGTGTCCGTGTGTGTGTGTGTCTGTCTGTGTGTACGTACACCAAAGAAGAACCGCACCAGGAACTGGGCATAAAGGCTTTCTGTTACCCATCTATAAACCTTTCTTTTAAGTTGCTGCTTTTATTTTTTATTTATTCTTTTGTTAATAGTGTATTTCTTGGCTTCTGCTGGATCTTTTTTTTCTCTGTTTCTAAACACTATTTAGTTCTGATTTCATATCCTCATGTTCTTCAGTCAAGATTGGGGTCAGCCTTCTTTATATGATATATGTAATTATTATAATAAAAGTCACTGGGGCCAGATGTGCTGGCCCACACCTGTAATACCAGCAATTTGAGAGGCTGATGTGGGAAGACTGCCTGAGCCTAGGAGTTCAAGACCAGCCTGGGCAACATAGCAAGACCCCGTCTCTACATAAAATTTTAAAATTAGCGATGTGCAGTGGTGCATTCCTGTAGTTCTACCTACTTGAGAGGCTGAGGGAGGAGGATTACTTGAGCCCAGGAGGTGGAGGCTACAGTGAGCCATGATCATGCCACTGCACTCCAGCCTGGGTGAAAAAGTGAAACCCTGGCTCTAAAACAAAAGCAAAAGCAAAAACAAGTCCCCGGACCCTCTCTGGAGCTCTGCCCTCTTTCTTTCGGATCTCTTCCGGACCTATAAGCAAGCCATATTCTCCAGGAAGTATCTAGTACCTAGAAAATGGAAGCTGAGTCTACACGTCATCTATCCAGGAACTTCACCTCGCTCATCTTAACACCTCAGATATTTGGCAATATCCAGAATGTTGGCCATTTTTCCTAGTTTCATCCAAATATTTAATATTGGGTATGCATGACCTTAGTAACATTAATTTTTTTCATTTAAAAGAGAGATACTGCCTTTGGACATTGTGAGCATCTCTTGTGAACACTATGAATAGTTAAATAAATTCTACTATAGAAGCCACTTAGAGGAGTTGTTTAACGACTGAAAGAAGAAAAAGGTGAAACAGAAGTTGAGACTGAGGCTAAAGCCAATTGTGGTTTCATCCATGGTGGTTAATGGTGTTTCTTAATCCTTAAATATCAAATGTGTTGTAATGCTTAATTATCCTTAATACCTAAAGGAAATGACCTACAAATTCTTTACTGTTTATTGAAAAGTAGCATATTTGGAGGCTTTGACAATTCTACAGAAGAGAGAAAGCTGTTAAATTCTAGGCTACCGTGTCCTTCAAATGGGAAAAGCAAAATGCCTGAGCATGTCTCTTCTCCAGCATTAAATTTTGCATCAGTTTCCTATTAAACTCAAGGATATGTGAAGGGAGCAATTTTAATTGCTTGGCACTTAAAAAGCCTCCTCCACTGTTCAATGAGTTAGAAATATTTTGAAATTTTGATTGCATTTAGAGCCACACAAATTTACCTGGAATAAAATTTTTGCTGCATGCTTAAATAATGTCTTCTAGAAATGAACATTTAAATGAACTATAGAATGCTCAGAGGGGAAAGGGAAGCTAATACTTATTGAAGACCTACAATGTGCCAAATACAGTACATTCACTATTTTATTTGCCCTTCTTAACATCCATATGAATGGTTATTGCTGTTTCTGTTTTATGAATAAGAATTGGGGCTAAAACCAGCTGAGGGGGTTACCTAAGTAGTATGAGGTGCAGGGCAGATCTGGAATCTGCTGTTTGATTGCAGAGTCTGTTTTCCTTCTCTGTTGTCTTTACATTCTCAGGATGATGTTGAAAACAGCAAAGAGTGCCAGCTTATTAGCTCATGTAGGCTTTACAGTCAGTGCAGCCTGATTCACCAAAGCTACGCACCCAGCCTCACACACAGAAAATGATTTGGGGGCTGACTTATCTGGATTTGTGTCTAAATTATCCCATATATGAAATAATACTAGATCTCCTCTTCAGTTTCTGCTTTGTAGTTAGCTTAAAATATCTCAAAACTCACATTGTCCCAGAGGAATACCAAGAATGTTATCTTGTGTTAATTAAGTATGTACTGTGCTGTCTCATCTTAATTAAATTTATGGTACCTAAATCAAGAATCCTTCAGATTGGCTTTTGAAGTGTGCTCTATCTCTGCCATGGGAAGAGCCAATTTTGAGGTTTTCACACACAAAAGAAAAGAAAGCCACCTCCAGGTACCCTTTAGAGTCCTTTCAGCTGATCCCCAAACAGAGGAATCCAGTTTCAATGGAAGTTTTTGATAAACCTCATTATTTGACAATTAGTCAAGTGTCTGGCATTCCTTCTTTCTTTATTTTTCCACTTGTGCTTATGCTTTCAGGCTCCTTTGATGTTGTTCGCCCCTCCAGTGGTGGTAAATGACCATGATGGCTAATAGGCTGGCTTCCACAGGTGCCTGCTAACAACCGCCTCATAAATATTCAGCAGGAGCATTCTGTGCAAAAGGCTGGGGAATTAGGTGACCTGCCAAATCTTTCCACATCTAATATCTATGATAATGGATACAAATTACGCGGGACAGAAGGAATGGCCTAGAACTGTGAAAAACCGAAGGGGAATCAATACAGCCTGTGGCTCCCAGCTCAGGCAGGCAGCCTCGCCCAGTATACCTCTCCCAGGTGGCTACCTGGGGGGGTCAAGGGCTTTCCCCTCTGCCTAATGAGCAGTTCTTCCACAGCAAGTCATCAGCACCACAGAGTGGTGGGCTCTTATCTGTATTTTAATTTTTTGTTATAATGGTAATTAGCATTACATCTTGAATAGTAAATTAAGAAACCCAAAACAGAATTTTAAATTTAAAAAGCTTTTCCGTTAGGAATCCAGTTGCATTAATTTTGTGGACGGAAGGTAAGCTAAATTAGCCAAGTTTGTGCATTCATTACCTCGTTCTAATCCTCAGCATCACAAATGCAAAAGGCTGTCATTAGATTTGAGAACTGACAAGAACTGGGATTTCGCAATATGAATGTTGAAAGATTAATTTGAAAAGATCTCACTAAAAAACACAAAAGGTTATTGCTAACACGGAATATTTTATATTCAGTCTGTACCTAGTTTTAAAATGCCTATTTACAGTTATCTGGTTTAAAAAGAAACGATACATTTAGAGTACTTGATCAAATTGGAATATTTCTAGGTATCTTTTTTTTTTTTTTATACTTTAAGTTCTAGGGTACATGTGCATAACGTGCAGGTTTCTTACATATGTATACATGTGCCATGTTGGTGTGCTGCACCCATCAACTCGTCAGCACCCATCAATTCATCATTTATATCAGGTATAACTCCCCAGTGCAATCCCTCCCCCCTCCCCCCTCCCCATGATAGGCCCCACTGTGTGATGTTCCCATTCCCAAGTCCAAGTGAGCTCATTGTTCAGTTCCCATCTATGAGTGAGAACATGCGGTGTTTGGTTTTCTCGTCTTGTGATAGTTTGCTAAGAATGATGGTTTCCAGCTGCATCCATGTCCCTACAAAGGATGCAAACTCATCCTTTTTTATGGCTGCATAGTATTCCATGGTGTATATGTGCCACATTTTCTTAATCCAGTCTGTCACTGATGGACATTTGGGTTGATTCCAAGTCTTTGCTATTGTGAATAGTGCCGCAATAAACATACGTGTGCATGTGTCTTTGTAGTAGCATAATTTATAATCCTTTGGGTATATACCCAGTAGAGGGATGGCTGGGTCATATGGTACATCTAGTTCTAGATCCTTGAGGAATCGCCATACTGTTTTCGATAATGGTTGAACTAGTTTACAATCCCACCAACAGTGTAAAAGTGTTCCTATTTCTCCACATCCTCTCCAACACCTGTTGTTTCCTGATTTTTTAATGATTGCCATTCTAACTGGTGTGAGATGGTATCTCATTGTGGTTTTGATTTGCATTTCTCTGATGGCGAGTGATGATGAGCATTTTTTCATGTGTCTGTTGGCTGTATGAATGTCTTCTTTTGAGAAATGTCTGTTCATATCCTTTCCCCACTTTTTGATGGGGTTGTTTGTTTTTTTCTTGTATATTTGTTTGAGTTCTTTGTAGATTCTGGAAATTAGCCCTTTGTCAGATGAGTAGATTGCAAAAATGTTCTCCCATTCTGTAGGTTGCCTGTTCACTCTGATGGTAGTTTCTTTTGCTGTGCAGAAGCTCTTTAGTTTAATGAGATCCCATTTGTCAATTTTGGCTTTTGCTGCCGTTGCTTTTGGTGTTTTAGACATGAAGTCCTTGCCCATGCCTATGTCCTGAATGGTACTACCTAGATTTTCTTCTAGGGTTTTTATGGTATTAGGTCTAACATTTAAGTCTCTAATCCATCTTGAATTAATCTTCGTATAAGGAGTAAGGAAAGGATCCAGTTTCAGCTTTCTACTTATGGCTAGCCAATTTTCCCAGCACCATTTATTAAATAGGGAATCCTTTCCCCATTTCTTGTTTTTGTCAGGTTTGTCAAAGATCAGATGGTTGTAGATGTGTGGCATTATTTCTGAAGGCTCCGTTCTGTTCCATTGGTCTATATCTCTGTTTTGGTACCAGTACCATGCTGTTTTGGTTACTGTAGCCTTGTAGTATAGTTGGAAGTCAGGTAGCGTGACGCCTCCGTCTTTGTCCTTTTGACTTAGGATTGTCTTGGCAATGCGGGCTCTTTTTTGGTTCCATATGAACTTTAAAGCAGTTTTTTCCAATTCGGTGAAGAAACTCATGGGTAGCTTGATGGGGATGGCATTGAATCTATAAATAACCTTGGGCAGTATAGCCATTTTCATGATATTGATTCTTCCTATCCATGAGCATGGTATGTTCTTCCATTTGTTTGTGTCCTCTTTGATTGCACTGAGCAGTGGTTTGTAGTTCTCCTTGAAGAGGTCGTTTACATCCCTTGTAAGTTGGATTCCTAGGTATTTTATTCTCTTTGAAGCAATTGTGAATGGAAGTTCATTCCTGATTTGGCTCTCTGCTTGTCTGTTACTGGTGTATAAGAATGCTTGTGATTTTTGCACATTAATTTTGTATCCTGAGACTTTGCTGAAGTTGCTTATCAGCTTAAGAAGATTTTGGGCTGAGACGATGGGGTTTTCTAAATACACAATCATGTCATCTGCAAACAGGGACAATTTGACTTCTTCTTTTCCTAACTGAATACCCTTGATTTCTTTCTCTTCCCTGATTGCCCTAGCCAGAACTTCCAACACTATGTTGAATAGGAGTGGTGAGAGAGGGCATCCCTGTCTTGTGCCAGTTTTCAAAGGGAACTTTTCCAGTTTTTGCCCATTCAGTATGATATTAGCTGTGGGTTTGTCATAAATAGCTCTTATTATTTTGAGGTACGTTCCATCAATACCGAATTTGTTGAGCGTTTTTAGCATGAAGGGCTGTTGAATTTTGTCAAAAGCCTTTTCTGCATCTATTGAGATAATCATGTGGTTCTTGTCTTTGGTTCTGTTGATATGCTGGATTACGTTGATTGATTTGCGAATGTTGAACCAGCCTTGCATAACAGGGATGAAGCCCACTTGATCATGGTGGATAAGCTTTTTGATGTGCTGCTGAATCCGGTTTGCCAGTATTTTATTGAGGATTTTTGCATCGATGTTCATCAGGGAGATTGGTCTAAAATTCTCTTTTTTTGTTATGTCTCTGCCAGGCTTTGATATCAGGATGATGTTGGCCTCATAAAATGAGTTAGGGAGGATTCCCTCTTTTTCTATTGATTGGAATAGTTTCAGAAGGAATGGTACCAGCTCCTCCTTGTACCTCTGGTAGAATTCAGCTGTGAATCCATCTGGTCCTGGGCTTTTTTTGGTGGGTAGGCTATTAATTGTTGCCTCAATTTCAGAGCCTGCTATTGGTCTATTCAGGGATTCAACTTCTTCCTGGTTTAGTCTTGGAAGAGTGTACGTGTCCAGGAAATTATCCATTTCTTCTAGATTTTCTAGTTGATTTGCGTAGAGGTGTTTATAGTATTCTCTGATGGTAGTTTGTATTTCTGTGGGGTCGGTGGTGATATCCCCTTTATCATTTTTTATTGCGTCTATTTGATTCCTCTCTCTTTTCTTCTTTATTAGCCTTGCTAGCGGTCTGTCAATTTTGTTGATCTTTTCAAAAAACCAACTCCTGGATTCATTGATTTTTTGGAGGGTTTTTTGTGTCTCTATCTCCTTCAGTTCTGCTCTGATCTTAGTTATTTCTTGCCTTCTGCTAGCTTTTGAATGTGTTTGCTCTTGCCTCTCTAGTTCTTTTAATTGTGATGTTAGAGTTTCAATTTTAGATCTTTCCTGCTTTCTCTTGTGGGCACTTAGCGCTATAAATTTCCCTCTACACACTGCTTTAAATGTGTCCCAGAGATTCTGGTATTTTGTATCTTTGTTCTCATTGGATTTAAAGAACATCTTTATTTCTGCTTTCATTTCGTTATGTACCCAGTAGTCATTCAGGAGCAGGTTGTTCAGTTTCCATGTAGTTGAGCGGTTTTGATTGAGTTTCTTAGTCCTGAGTTCTAGTTTGATTGCACTGTGGTCAGAGAGACAGTTTGTTATAATTTCTATTCTTTTACATTTGCTGAGGAGTGCTTTACTTCCAATTATGTGGTCAATTTTGGAATAAGTGTGATGTGGTGCTCAGAAGAATGTATATTCTGTTGACTTGGGGTGGAGAGTTCTATAGATGTCTATTAGGTCCGCTTGGTGCAGAGATGAGTTCAATTCCTGGATATCCTTGTTAACTTTCTGTCTCGTTGATCTGTCTAATGTTGACAGTGGAGTGTTGAAGTCTCCCATTATTATTGTATGGGAGTCTAAGTCTCTTTGTAAGTCTCTAAGGACTTGCTTTATGAATCTGGGTGCTCCTGTATTGGGTGCATATATATTTAGGATAGTTAGCTCTTCCTGTTGAAGTGATCCCTTTACCATTATGTAATGGCCTTCATTGTCTCTTTTGACCTTTGATGGTTTAAAGTCTGTTTTATCAGAGACTAGGATTGCAACCCCTGCTTTTTTTTGTTCTCCATTTGCTTGGTAGATCTTCCTCCATCCCTTTATTTGGAGCCTATGTATGTCTCTGCATGTGAGATGGGTCTCCTGAAGACAGCAGACTGATGGGTCTTGACTCTTTATCCAGTTTGCCAGTCTGTGTCTTTTAATTGGAGCATTTAGTCCATTTACATTTAAGGTTAATATTGTTATGTGTGAACTTGATCCTGCCATTATGATATTAACTGGTTATTTTGCTCATTAGTTGATGCAGTTTCTTCCTAGGCTTGATGGTCTTTCCATTTTGGCATGTTTTTGCAATGGCTGGTACTGGTTGTTCCTTTCCATGTTTAGGGCTTCCTTCAGGGTCTCTTGTAAGGCAGGCCTGGTGGTGACAAAATCTCTAAGCATTTGCTTATCTGTAAAGAATTTTATTTCTCCTTCACTGATGAAACTTAGTTTGGCTGGATATGAAATTCTGGGTTTAAAATTCTTTTCTTTAAGAACGTTGAATATTGGCCCCCACTCTCTTCTGGCTTGTAGAGTTTCTGCCGAGAGATCTGCTGTCAGTCTGATGGGCTTCCCTTTGTGGGTAACCCGACCTTTCTCTCTGGCTGCCCTTAAGATTTTTTCCTTCATTTCAACTTTGGTGAATCTGGCAATTATGTGTCTTGGAGTTGCTCTTCTGGAGGAGTATCTTTGTGGCGTTCTCTGTATTTCCTGAATTTGAATGTTGGCCTGCCCTGCTAGGTTGGGGAAGTTCTCCTGGATGATATCCTGTAGAGTGTTTTCCAATTTGGTTCCATTTTCCCCCTCACTTTCAGGCACCCCAATCAGACGTAGATTTGGTCTTTTTACATAATCCCATACTTCTTGCAGGCTTTGTTCATTTCTTTTTCTTTTTTCTTTTGGTTTCTCTTCTCGCTTCATTTCATTCATTTGATCCTCCATCGCTGATACTCTTTCTTCCAGTTGATCGAGTCGGTTACTGAAGCTTGTGCATTTGTCACGTATTTCTCGTGTCATGGTTTTCATCTCTGTCATTTCGTTTATGACCTTCTCTGCATTAATTAGTCTAGCTGTCAATTCTTCCACTCTTTTTTCAAGATGTTTAGTTTCTTTGCGCTGGGTACGTAATTCCTCCTTTAGCTCTGAGAGGTTTGATGGACTGAAGCCTTCTTCTCTCATCTCATCAAAATCATTCTCTGACCAGCTTTGATCCATTGCTGGCGATGGGCTGTGCTCCTTTGCAGGAGGAGATGCGCTCTTATTTTTTGAATTTCCAGCTTTTCTGCCCTGCTTTTTCCCCATCTTTGTGGTTTTATCTGTCTCTGGTCTTTGATGATGGTGATGTACTGATGGGGTTTTGATATAGGTGTCCTTCCTGTGTGATAGTTTTCCTTCTGACAGTCAGGACCCTCAGCTATAGGTCTGTTGGAGATTGCTTGAGGTCCACTCCAGACCCTGTTTGCCTGGGTATCAGCAGCAGAGGTTGCAGAAGATAGAATATTGCTGAACAGCGAGTGCACCTGTCTGATTCTTGCTTTGGAAGCTTCCTCTCAGGGGTGTACTCTAGGTATCTTGTTTTGATGATAGAGAAGTATAGATATCCAATGTTATATGATAATATTGGAAATGCTTTTTTATCAAAAGATATTTGAGTTTCAATTATTATATCCAAAGAGAAGTTAAAAATAAAGAGAAACAAGAAAGAGAATGGGCTTTTTCACCCTTTTACATCACAGTATGATGTCAAAAAAGAAAGGACTTCTTTTGAATATTTCACCCTTTGTGTTTGCCCTGAAAATATTAATGGTGAAATAGAAATGGTAGTGATGAAAGCAGTGTCGTAAATTTCATGAAAGTATCGTTAATTTTCACCAAACTAGTTGCCAAGCTGGTAGTGGGTAAAAATGTAAATGTTCATCTTTGATCAATGGAATTTTAATGTTGTGAATAGCTGTGTGCCTTGATGTATACATCTGTAGCACATTTTAAATATCTGTGTTCAAGATGACCATTTTGGAAAAGATTCATTGACTTCACTTAGTTCATGTTGTTTGGTTCTATACACTACATTCAAGTCCTAAATGAGACTTTTCTAAAAAGAAATTTTACACAAATTGCTTAGTTTATTATAGACTGCATAACCTAAAATGGCTTTTTAAAAACCAGCAAGGGTGATTGTACCATGAGTTTTCAAAGGTTATACAATTGTTGAAGAATGAAAATGTATCTGTTTCAACAGTGAAAATGAGAATAATTGACATTTAAATGCTACAGTAGTTGAGGCTAATGTTTCTCTTAGAAGCTCTGTTACCAAAGGACCCTCACTCTCTATGTTCTCTTTATTAGTTTCTAGGAGATTTTTGCACTTAGAACCTAGAGCCTGGATTTTAAGAAATGCTACTTTAAGGTCATAGACTGGAGTGTTGCATTATTTTCCATCAAACTTGATTAATTTTAACCATAGGTAGCTCAAAAGAACAGCTCAGTTAAAACTACCACATATACAGGAAGAAAAGAAATAGATTGCCTGTAGCTTAGCTCTAAAATAGGAAGTCCAATCTATACTCAAAATAACTTTTACAGGTGTCCCTTGTATTTTTAAGACAATTATAGGCTGGTCATGGTGGCTCACACCTGTAATCCCAGCACTTTGGAAGGCCGAGGTGGGCGGATCACCTGAGGTCACGAGTTCGAGACGAACCTGACCAACATGGAGAAACCCCGTCTCTACCAAAAATACAAAATTAGCCAGGCGTGGTAGCACATGCCTATAATGCCAGCTACTCAGGAGGCTGAGGCAGGAGAATCACTTGAACGTGAGAGGCGGAGGTTGTGGTGAGCCTAGATCGTGCCATTGCACTCCAGCCTGGGCAACAAGAGCAAAACTCCATCTTAAAAAAAAAAAAGAAAAGAAAATTATAATATTACCATTTCTAAAATGTCTAGGCAGCCATTGTTATTAAGAAAGCTGCATTGCCTCTATTTACCTTACAATGTGTTTGCATCTTTCCTAAAAGCACAGGCCCAGAAACATTTCTAATGATGCGGGGGTAGTCCATAGTCTCCCCTTCGAGACCAGAGCTACAGCTGCAGATTTTGCTAAGATCAAAATAGTCTGCTAGTTCTTCTTCATTTGCTATTAGTACAGGAATCCCTCCATGGGCTTAAAAGCAGCAGCTTTGTTACAAGAGGATCTTTTTTTAAAAATTACTCTTGAGATCCCTTTCTGCTGGAGATATGTTTATTTTGCAGTCAATAAAAACTTACAGGACCCCTTCTGAAAATTTTGCTTGGTAACTCATAATTTAAACATTTGTCATTTTTTCCTTTTTAACACTATCCTTTATGTGTATTGAACTCAACCTAGGATGGAGTAGGGAGTGCTGATCCTTTCTTTAATTTTGAGTGGCCTTTTGGAAACACTTACTCCTAGACCGGTAGTACTCAGTGTGGTTAAGAATCTCCTGTACAGCTTATTACAAGTGCAAAGACTCCTGAGCCCAGTACCCCAAAATACTAATGTAGTAAGTGTGGGGTGAGACTCAGAATCTTCATTTTTCTTAAGTTCCCCTGCTGGCTACCATGAAGGGCATCTGGGAACCATCCTTTGAGGAGCAAGATGGTCTCTGAGTCCTTGTTTATCTGTTTACACAGAAACTACCTATTGTACCCACCTAAGAATTATGTTATCTAGGCAGTGTTTTCCCAGGTTTACTAATGTTAACAGTTGCAGAAGAAAAAGGATAACACTGAGGTCACTTCACACGAATGGATGTTTGATGGATTCTGAGAGTTCTCTGGAGTAGGAAGAGCTGGGTGAGTTCCAAGGCCCTGATGCTGATGCTCTGGCATTGTGCAACTTATATGACTCAGTTTTCTAGTGTGTGAGTGGAGATAATCATCTTTGCTTCCTACCCACATAATTCCAATGCTCTGACAAATGTCGAGGCACTACTTGTAAAAATAATCTAATTTCTACATGATGGTGTAGTTATGTAAGTAAAAGTTTTCCAGAACAAAACACCATTTGAAAACCTAGCATTTTTTAATGTTTTATAATTTCCCCCCATTTTAGATGATAGTTTGTAAAACTACTTTCTCAGAGACTTTCCCCATAACTTTCTACTTTACCTTCATCCTATCCTAATTCATTTCTGTAAAGACATTGAGATACCAGATTACATGTCACGTTTCTAAACCACTCTTTAACTGGTGTCCTTGGAAACCCCATATTTCCCACACTCAGAACCTAGGAGATCAACCATATATATTTGACTTGCTGAAAATAATAACCAGTCTGGGATGTGGCATGGGAAAAAAATCAGGTTAAACCACAAAACTCTTCCCAATAATGAGTCATTGTGTGAGTGCCTCTGTGTAAGACCTCATTGAAGTACAGCAGGAGCGGAGTGGGGGACAGTTCTCAAGCAGTTCTTTGGAATTAGCGTTTTTCCAAGGAAGCTTTCTTACCCACCCCCACTAGAGAAACCGCTCTCATTGTTTTACCTACCTCATCCTCTCCAAACATTATGATGCAACTTCATGTCAGGACAGGATGCTGCAAGAGTCCATGCCCCTTTAACTTCTGCTTTGTCTAAAACCAAGAACACATCTATGGCTGAACAAGTTGGGTTTATCATTTATTGCAGTGGGGGAGAACTCATGTCGTGGGGACCATGATGTATCTCAGTAAAAGGGTGTTGGAAAGGGCTGGGATGAGGAGTGAGATTTTGTGTAGAGGAGGGTTTGGTAAGAGTCCAAGAAAGTGGAGTTTGCTCTAGATTGGGCGCTATTGGGAAGTGGGGACAATCCTATGACTGTGTATCTTAATAAACTGTGTCTGTAGATAAGAAGACCAGAAGGAGACTAAAGCTTTAATTAGTAAAGATGCAATCATCACTTATATTTCTCAGAAAAGGGGATGTCTGATATTTTGTGGTTTGCCAGTGACTTTGTTTTTTCTGGGCTTCACTGAAATTATGAACTGGCTAGTTTTGACTTACTTCAGCACAGTCACAGAGTGACCTTGTCTGTTGCTGGTGTTCCATGAGATTAGTTATTTGTTCATGAGGAGAACAGATGGCATGGTTTCTTCAACAGTACTGATACCTACTTGTAAATGTCAGGCCAGTTCCCAGATGTCAGAGGCTGCTTCTTTTTTATATCAGATACCTTTGTAGCATAAAATTAGTTTTAGAGCAGTATGATTTTTCATGGTGAACATTTTAGGTTCTCTTTGTAGGTGCTGGTTTTTAAATTAATCTTTAGTTTTGCCATTGTCCATTTATGATCAGTTGATCTGATCTCAAAATGCATGTCCCTAGCATTTAAGAACTTATACATTGGGAACATTTAGGGATTTAGGAAAAATGGGAAGAAAAAGAAAGCTTTCTCCCATGAAGCAGTGGGTCAGTAGGCAAATTATAAGGAAGACCAAAGAGAATGAAATGGTTACCAAAGTGTACTGATGTGAGAGATACAAAGATGGTTGGATGGATGGATGGATGGATGGATGGATGGATGGGAGAGAGAGAGAGAGAAAGGATGGAAATGTCATGCTCATCTGAACCTCATTCTTATCACGCCAGGGAAACTGCAGTTATCCTGAATGCCTGTGGTACCAATAACTGACAAAACACATGATTCCTTCCATTTAGTTATTTGTCTTTTTGTATGTATGTGGATATGTACATAGGCATTGCATCTGTTTGACACATAATACTAAAATTGTAGACTGCTAAAATTATGGTAAAGAGCAGGTAATGTTCCAGTAGGCTTTTCTTGCTTCATAGCTAAGGGGAAAATATATGGGATGAAAACTCCAGTAGAAAACTGTATGTAGCATTTAGTTTTAACACCCACTACCTTTGAAATCTGTCAAAAATCCATTGTCAGCTGTGGTTAGCCTCAGAATCATAAGGGTTAAAGGCTATAAAATGTTAATTTTCATATAAACATAGAATGGATTCAGGATTTGAGGTGATGCATTCCTTTTCCAATAGGTACTTCTGCATAACTACCCAGGAGAGAAGGATCCGTTCACAAGAGGTGTGGGAAATTTATACCACAAGGCTACAGTAACCAAAATGGCATGTTACTGGTATAAAAACAGACACATAGGGCAATGGCACAGGTTAGAAAACCCAGAAATAAAGCCACACACCTACAACCATCTGATCTTTGGCAAAGTCAACAATAAAAAACAATGGGGAAAGGACTCCCAATTCAATAAATGCTGCTGGAATAACTGACTAGCCATATGCGGAAGATTGAAACTGGACTCCTTTCTCTCACCATGCATAAAAATCAACCCAAGATTGATTAAAGACTTAAGTGCAAAACCTAAAATTATAAAAATCCTACAAGGAAACCTTGGAAATAACATTCTGGACATTGGCCCTGGCAAAGACTTCATGATAAAGACTCCAAAAGCAATTGCAACAAAAACAAAAATCGACAAGTGGGACCTAATTAAACAGTTTCTGCACAGCAAAAGAAACTATCAACAGAGTAAACAGACAACCTACAGAATGGGAGAGAATATTTACAAACTATGCATCTGACAAAGGTCTAATATCTAGAATCCGTAAGGAACTTAAGCAATTCAACAAGCAAAAAACAAACAATCCCATTAAAAAGTGGGCAAAAGACATGAAGAGACACTTCTCAAATGAAGACAGACAAGTAGCCAATAAATATATGGGAAAATGCTCAACATCATTAATCATCAGAGAAATGCAAATCAACACCACAATGAGATACCATCTCACACCAGTCAGAGTGGCTACTATCAAAATGTCAAAAAATAACAGATGCTGGTGAAGTTGCAGAGAAAAAAGAACACTTACACATTGTTGGTGGGAATGTAAATTAGTTCAACCACTGTGGAAAGTAATTTTGGAGATTTTTCAAAGAACTTAAAACAGGACCCACCATTTGACCCAGCAAATGCTGTATGTATACTCAGAGGAACGTAAATTGATCCACCATAAAGACACATGCTTATGTATTTTCATCGCAGCACTACTCACCATAGGAAAAACATGGAATTAACCCAAATGCCCTTCAATGGTAGAGTAGATAAAGAAAATACGTTCATTACCTGGGTGACAAAATAATTTGTACACCAAACTCCAATGACACACAATTTGCCCATGTAACAAACTTGCACATGTTCCCCCCTAAACCAAAAATAGAAGTTGGATAGGAAAAAGAAAGAGGTGTGGGAAAAGACCCCATTGTGACACATAAGTGGCGTAGATAACAGTGGAGATTCACTCACAGTTGATGCTTATTACCTAGAAGGAGGACAGTGGCCCCTCTTTCTTTCTGTATTCTTTATAAAAGGAGTAGGCCTTGTGAGAGGTTAAACCATCAATCAGGATTTGAAATCTTTAAAGTAATCAATTTACCTGCTATTCATTTGCCTTCTACTTTAAACCTAAAGTTTTGTCACAGTCAATATTTAGAGTCTCTGACATCACTGGGATCAGAATGGAGATACTAGAATCTGTTTTGTGGTATCCTAAATTCACTGAATTAGTATTTATTGCAGGACTCCCATAAGGTGTGAGTCTTTACAAATAAAGGTAGGGAATGCCCTTTATTTGTAAGGGCAAGTAAGTTCCTCCTTCTCCTGTCAAGGGGATGTGAAAACCTCCTTGCACATTTTTTCTTTTCTTTTTTTCTTTGCAGAATGAGTGTTCTGAGAAAGAACAAAACTCTTTTCTGACAACTCTTATAAAACGCTTTTGTGCTTGATTCTCCAACAGCTAAGAATTGGGCACAAAATTCTCCATTCATTTCTCAAGTGTCAAGAGAGAATTGAGTTTAAAGGCTCCAATTCCCTTGCAGGTTACACTGTCTATCTGGATGAATTAGTATTCAGCATAGCTTTGGGAAAATCTCAGATGATTTGCAGGTTTGCAAATTGTTCAAACTCATAATGAAATTTCAGGCTGAGGAAATCACTAAACAGTTCATGGCATGAGATTTTCCCTCTGAGGTCTGGATGTCTTAGATCAATTCACTCCTCTACCTTCATTGCCCCATCCATGCCAGACAGCCCAGGGCTGCTTGAGAAAGTCACACACACCTGTCACCACTGAGGTTATTCTCCTACCCCCATGTCCTTCCCTGTTCAGCAAAGCAGCCCACTCTCCATCCATTTTCGTTCTTCATTTTCTGATCCTGTAGGATGTGTTCCTCTTCTTATCCAGGGCTATGTTCAGAATCTGGTCCCCCTGTATGCCCTCAGGCACCTCAAACCGGCAATTATTTATATCCTATTTATATCCTATTGCTTCAATTCTCTCTCTTCTCTAAAGTTTTCCCATCAGAATATAAATATTTCAAGTCTTCTCCATTATTTATACACACACACACACACACACACACACACACACACACAGCTTTACCCAACTTTATCAACCTCCACCTCTTTCTTTTCTTTGCAGCCAAGCTTTTTGTCCGCCCACTCATTCCTCCTTCCAGTGCATCCTGAATTCCACTTGGAACTGTCCACCAGGACTACCTTCCCAAGGACACAAAGGTCCTCCTTTTGGCCAAATTGAACTGGCGCATTCTAGTCCTTTTCTTGTTTGATTTTTCTGAAGCATTGATACAGTTAACCACCACCTACATCTTGAAACTCTGTATGTCCTTAGCTTCTCTACCCTCATTCCTTTTTTGCTTCCCTTTCTTGTGCCAGTCCCTTAAATATTAGTATACGCTAGGATCTCATCCTTGGACTCTATTTATTCAGGTCACTGCTCCTGGAAGATAACTCTATAGATTCTCAAATCTATATCTATAGATTTTGGAAGCCATGTGGTCGATGTTACCACTTGGATATCCTGTAGGTATTTAAATTCAACATTTCCAAAGCCAAACTTCTATCTCACCCTTACCACAACCCATCTCTAGGAATAGAAATTATGGTCCAAGTCACTTAAACCTGAAAACTTGGCATTGACTTAGACTTATTTTCCTCATTCACTCTCCCTCATTCAGTCAATCCTTAAGATAATGCCATTTCTACACTTTAAATGTGGCCTCTCCTTTATTCATTGTACTGCTGCCTTAGTTAAGGCACTCAAAATTCCTCATTACTGCATTGCTCCCAGTTGTTTTCCCAAAATCTAGCTTCCCATTATTTCAAGGCCAACTCTTGAGCATGGCATATTGGTATATAAAGGCCTACAAGACTTGACACTTGCCAAACTCTCCAGCCTGGTCTCTCATGGGTTTTCCATGTGGACTTAACTGTGGTCATAGCATCCTTCTGGAATTTCCTTAAAAACACCAAATTATTTCCCAATTCCTTATTTCATATGCTATTCCCTTTGCTACTTATCTTTTAAGGCTTAGCACAGAGAGCTTCCTAACACATATTACTCAGGAAATGTTAGCAATCACTATTGTTTTTGTTGTCTTGTCTCCCTTCAGTGTCTAAGGCTGTTTGGTACTCCTCCTCTGTTTTCATAGTAAACTTGTAACATAGCCTTAATCATACTATATCATAGTTGGCTACTTGTTTTTCTTGTCACCAAATTCTGCATTTTACTTTTCTCACTTACATTACCTTCCTGGACCCTAAAAGCATTCGGGTTTGTTATTTCTGTTTAAAATAACAAAGACCATCAACAAATTTCCAATGAAACTACAGTTGTGGTGGGGATGATGATGATGATGATGATAGCTACATTTATTGAATTCTATATCCTAGGCACTTGCTAAATATTTTTAAATATTTTCCATTATAATCTTATTACTGATCTCATTTAATGGGTAAGGAAACTAACACCGAGAGAGGTAAGTACCTTGGCCAATTCCTATAAGTTAACGAGTGGTGGAGCCAGGATTTGAGCACATAGAGTAGTATTCCAGAGACCGAAAAATAGAGAAATTATTATCTATGTCCTGATACTAACCTTATTCCTATTACTCTGTGAGAGAGAGAGCCTGGAAAGTCAATTCAAAATATTTGTTACATATCTACTTTATGTTGGATTGAATTAGGCCTTTGAATAAAACATAGCTCTTCTCTGAACTCTATCTCCTACAAAGGGAAATAAGATGTGAACATCCCTAAATAGCTAGGTAAAATATTATAAATGCTAAAATGTACAACTTCTATAAAAATGGAAAGAGAGAAAGTTTAAACTGGTTGAGGAAAACTCAGGAAAGTCATCTTGGAGGAGGCAGCATTTGATATGTGCCTGAAGAGTTGAGTACCAATGCGTGAAGATGGCAGAGGGATTGAAGAGTACATGAGATTTGAAGGGTACTTGTAAGGAATGGAACAACCACCTGTTATTACTCTGCTTTATGGCAAAGGAGTAAGTCAAAGGCAAGAGGCCTTGATAGAGCTTTCTCCCTACAGAGAGGGGAAGAGTATAGTCCCTCATGACTCAGAATCTCTTGGTTGCTGCCATGCAGGCATCTATGGAATCACAAAAGTGAGGCCCAGGAAACTTTAAACTAACATATGCTTCCCTCCCAGAATTCAGTCTGTTTCCATATTAGTCGGTGCCTTCTGTCCATACCCATTTCTGTGTGCAGTGTGTTGAGTCTTTTGAGTGGTAGCTTAACAGCCCAGGAGAGAATTGAGGTATACTGAGGCTCCATATATGAACACAGTATGGTTCTATTCTTGAAAAGGTGGCCAGTGTCCTTTTCCAAAACTATGGAGTTGTGCTGCTCCTGTCTAGAAAGCATCTCAGTGAACTTGACCTTGACCCTTCTGCTGTGTGAACTTCTCAGAAGACTGCAGATACTTTTATTCCATGAGTCTATTCCCCCTTTTTTTGTTTATTCAAGTGGGTAACTATTTTGTGGATATATTTTCTTAGGGCAAATTCCTAATGACAATAGACAACATGAAGTTGGTAGTGGCCAACTCTGTGACATTGCTACTTGATAAATATATCAATCTTAGGCTCTCTTCTTTTTGTTTATGAGTACACAAAAACCATTTTGAAATGCCTGACTTGCTAGTTTTTGATGCCTTCTATATGGAATACGCTTAATAAATTACATTTGTGATTTAGTACATGTGATTCAGTATATACATATGCAAATATATATGTGATTGTAACCCCCATTTGGTGGCTCTCTCTCTCTCTCTCTCCTGATAGCTCACCTTATGTTAAGTGCTAAAGAGAAAATATATAAGACCTGCCTGCTGCTCTGAAAGAGCATGCAATATGGTACAATTAGGGAGATAAGATCTAGCTGTGAGAACCAATCAAATCCTGCTTCTTTTCAAAATGAATGTGATTACTTAGTTTTTTGTTTGTTTTGGAAATAAAAATGCACTCAAACTGAAAAAAAGGAAAACGGATGTATTTCTTCCTGGGTTTGCAAAGCCACTTCTGATTTCAAAGAAAGCTGCTCAGTAATTTCTTATGGGCTCAATTCTGAAAGAAGCTCTTAGAAACCAAAGTACCTAATTACTAAGTCACCCCCATCCAACCATCACTACTGTTTGGGTTACACTGCCCTTTTCCAGAAGTGGAGAGAGGAATAGGGGAGAGGATCTGTGATGGGAAAAGAGTGAGGATCAGAGTGATTGTATATGTTGCTGTTTCTCGCTATTCAATAGGCAATTGAAGGAGGCTGATTTGCAACATTGGCAATAGTGCCTTTTCACTTAGCTTCTTTTACTCACGGTTTCAAGGATTCAGATGTGGGGTTTTGATTAGCAACATGATCCAAAAGGCCTGAGTTCAGGTATTAGCTGTGTGATTTCAGCCAAGTTCTTAACCTATCTACATGTCAGTAAAATGACATTACTGACATTTCTCATCTGTAAAATGAAGAGATTAAAAACGGTGTCACTGCGGGAATTATGGTGCACTAAAGCACCCAGCACTATGCCCAGACTTTGCATAGGTGGGCTGAAAAAATATTATCTAGTATTATCACTGGTGATGCTTAGTTGACTATATTAGTTTCCTTTTGCCACTGTAAGAAATCACCACAAAGTCGATGACTTAAAACAACAACAACAAAAAATGTGTCTTTTTTACGTTCTAGAGGTCAAAAGTCAGAAATCTGCTTCACTGGGCTAAAGTTAAGGTGTTAGTAGAGATGGTTCCTTTTGGAGTGTCTGAGGGGAGAATCTATTTCCTTGCCTTCTAGTGCCTTGTGGCCCCTTCTTCTGTCTTCAAAGTGTATCACTCCAATCATCTCTGCTTCCATCATTGCATTGTCTTCTTCTCCAGCTACCTCCTACGTTCCTTTTGTAAGGTTACATTGGACCCACCCAGATAACTCTGGATAATCACTCATCTTAAAATCCTTAATTTAAGCACACCTGCAAAGTTCCTTTTTGCCATATGAGGAAAAGGTAACACTCATGGGCCCTAGGAATTAGGATGTGGCTGGCCATCTTTGGGGAACATTATTCAGCTTACCACATTGACTAATCAGATGATTCAACATCATTGAGACAATCTGCTTCATAGTGCTATAACACAGAGTGGTGACTGTGAACCTTGAGGCCATGAGGGTTTCAGATGCTAATCCAACAAATCACTTTAGAAAACTAGCATTTTTTAAACTCTAGGGTTATTTCTGTAACACCCATCTTTCCTTCCACTCTTATCTCTACTTGCTCAGGAAGAAAGATGAAATTTGATAAAGCAGAATAAAAGAGCATAATCCTAAAACTCAGATTGACCTGAGTTCATGTTCCAGCTCTGCAACCTGATGGCTGGCTGGGTTACCTTGGGAAAATTACATGATTGTATTGGGTGCATTCCTCAAAAGCGTTCCCTGAGACCAAGATTTGAGGCAGGAGTTTATCTGAAAGATGATCCGAGGAAAGATGGATGGAAAGTGAGGAAATGAGTCAGAGAATGGAAAGAAGCTAATAAACAGTATATTCTCAAGCAGGTTACTCCTGTGGACCACTTGGTGACCTGTGGGAGGTCACAGGGAGACAGTGTAGAACATCAGAGGTATCCTACCTATGGAAAAGAAGCTTTCACCATTGGCTGAGGACTGATCGCTGGCACATTATCTTCAGCACTTCCAGGCTGCTCCTGAAGCAAGCTGAGGAAGCAAGCTCTGAGGAAGACTGCATAGGATGGCCTAGATTTGGGAGAAACGCTGAGTGCTATATTGGTTGTAAATGGGTTATTAGAAAGGCCTCTCTGAACTTCAAGGATGATAGGACTCAACTTGCGGGGATTTTCTGAGAATTAGTGATCACATACTAAAGCACCTACTAGTATGTATGGCACATAATAATCTCTCAATAACTGGTAGCTTCTAAATAATGATCATATCAAAGGTTTCCCTTTGGTTTCTGCTTATGAAATTGGTTTGCATATGAGAAGATCACTTGACATTTTTGTGCCCCAGTCATTTTTTAATCTCTAAAATCAGGGAGGAGAGTAAACTAAACCATCCCAAAGTATATTCTTAGGACTAATAATCTGAGTCGTCATGGCTTAGTTTCTCCTGTCCTCTGGCACTACAATTTCCCTCTGGCTTCTATGCTGATGATTGTGAACTGACCTCAGCTGATTTGGTCATGTGTGACTATTAGGATCTTTTTGGTAAATCATAGTAGCCCCTGATGAAGCTTCGAGGTAAGAGTTGCCTACTCAACTGACAACTTCACTACCAGATTATAATGAACAGAAATCCCAGACAAATACTGTCACATATAAAACATCCATCAAGAAAACATTTATTAGCAAGTAAACACTGAGTTACACATACACAATTTATATGACTTGTTTTGTAAACTTGAGCATGTGTCAGCTATGTATTTTTAGGTGCTCTGACCCCCATCTTGCGCAAAATATTCCCTGAAGGCCATCATAAAGATTCCAGGGTCAGGGATTCATCACTCTTTGGCTAGATCAGGGATCTAGAATCCCTCAGTGTTCCTGGCTGGGCATAGGACTTTTTAGAGATTTAGCCTAGGCCATCATCCCTAAGGGTAAAGGCTACAGGACTAATTGGATTATTGTGCCCTTGTGAAGCAGGTGTGGGGAGTGTTTCTAAAATATTTCTGCCAATCCACATGTAATGAATACTTTTAATTTCACTAATGAGAGCCTTTTTCTAACATTCACCAGTCTACATAACAAACTACCAATTTCATCAACAGAAAACCCGTTTCTGACGTTCAGTATGTTAATTAGCAAAGCATTGCTTGTGGGTTGAGATACAGGTAACAAAAACTTGTGGTAGCTAATTGAAAAGACCATCCCCGCACTGTGCTTTCTTGATTAGCATGCAGACAGCTCTCAGGTTATAGCTTAACCTAAGTAATGGCCACATGGTATCACACAGCACATGCTGAAGTTTGGGGATTTTTTAGATTATAGTAAAATAGACATAAAATTCCACCCAGCCCTTGACAACCACTATTCTACTTTCTGCCTCTGAATATGACAACTCTGGATACCTCATCTAAGTGGAATCATACAATATGTGTCCTTTTGTGACTGGCTTATTTCACTTAGCATAATGTCTTCAGGGTTTATCCAGGTTGTAGCATGTGTCAGAATTTCATTTCTTTTTAAGGCTAAATAATATTCCATTGTATGTGTATACCACGTTTTGTCTGGTTTTTTATTCATCAGTGGACATTTGAGTTGTTTCTACCTTTTGGTTATTGTGAATAATGTTGCTATAAACATTGGTATACAAATAAATGCCAAATGTATTTTGACATACATTACATTTATAACAATCTGCTCCTTTTACTAGGAAACTAAGGAACATGCAAAATATTGCTTAATCCTTAGTATTATTGCAGTCCAGTAAAACACTTGTAGCTTCTTAGTACCTTAGTATATCTAAAAGCAATGGCCACGTGGATCTTCAAAATAAGATTTTATCAGGAAACAGTTTGAAACTCTTTATTTGTTATCATAAGCCTGATTTCATATTTCATTACCCAAATAGCTTTTAAAAATATTATTTACCTTATAGTCATTTAATTTCCTATATAGTATTTTCATTCTGCAAAAATCAGTTAAATTTCTACAGCTATTTGGTAATTCTGCTTGGTTTCTAGGATGCAGTTGCATAAAACATTATATTCTGTGACCTCAACCTCTTCATCTGTGAACGCTGAAATGGGCCTTCATCTTCCTCTCCATTGGGAGGTCCCAATACTTGACAGAATTTTAATAACTTCCCTCTGTAAGACCATGAAAGTGGATAGCGTCTGCTCTGAATTCTGATGATGGCCAAAAATGAATCAAGTGGATTACATATCAGCAGAGATTGGAGGGTTTGGATTTTGTGCAGGATGGATTGTTTATTTCCTTAATTTATATGTGTGAATGAATGTGTTTGTAAAATCAGGAAAACCCAGGACCAGGCACTGTTCTTACCTACAGGTATGCTGTCAGAAAGCCCCTGCCCAGACTTCTAGATCTTTCCTTAACATGCTAGGAAAGAAGTGTGTTTTCTGAGTGATGAGTTCCTGGGTTCTGACCCTATCTCTGCAAGTGATAGACTGCAATTCTTGGGAAAGTTGACCTTGGACCTTGATCATACATCTATTAACACATTTTTATTGAGCACCTACTATGTGTCAGGCACTCTGAGGAAACAGTATTCCCTGTTCTTGCAGCACTGAGTCTAGAGCTGCTCCTTGGGAGCCACTAGCCACATGTGGCTGTCTAAATTAAAATATGTTTAAGTTTAGATGAATGAAAATTAGGTAAAATTTAAAATTAAATTCTTCAGTTGCACTAGCCACATTTCAAGGACTAGACATCCAAATGGAGATGTCGGGTAGAGAGTATGATGCTAAGAAAGAGAAGAAGGCTGCAGAAATCATTTGAGAATCATCAGCAGGAAACCTTGGGCCAGATGGATCACAAGTGAGTGAGCATAGAGAAGAGAAGAGGTACAAGGACTGAGCCCTGGCAGTTCCATCATGAAGAGCTTGTGGATAAAAAAGAGAGAATCAGCAAAGAGCTGAGAAAGAGAAGCCAGTATAGGAAGAAAATGAAAGAGTGTGGAATACTAGAAGCCAGTGAAAAAGTGTATTGAGATAGAGGGAGTGATTCTTGTGTCACATGCTGCAGGAATATAAACTAAAATGAGGATAGAAAACCAATCATTGGGTTTAGTATTTTGGTGACCTTGACAAGAACAATTCTATTAGAAGGTGAAGAGCAAAAGCCAAACAGGAAATAACAGAAGGGGAGGAATGGGAGCTACTGATTCTAATAGCAGAAATTTGCTACAAAGGATCTTTTTTCAAAAAGGCTTAATAGGTAGTGTACCCCTAACATTTATGGGATCCAAGCCAAATGGAGGCCTACATGCAATATTTGTAAATAGGTAAAAGTTATTTATCAAGCTGACAAACTATTATACAAATATGTGCTTTGCATTATATTGACAAATATAACTTCATCAGAATCTGGAAAAGCAGATTCCAATTTAGAATTCTTGGACTTTGGAGTTCTGTTCTATAACTTGGTGGCACAGGGAAAGAGCCTGTGGCCTACATGCCTTGGCTTCCAAACCCCAGCTCCATCCCATACTCTGAAGGGTGTGCTTGTGAGGGGCCTGCGTGCCCTGCACATCCCAGCCCTGTCCGCACTTCTTCAAACAATGATCCCCTGAATATCTCTTGAGTCTAGGAGTATGTAAATTAGCAGGTCCACCCTAAGGAAGACAGACCCAGAGAAGAGGACTATGAACACCCTGTAAAGGGCTAAGGACCATGTGGGCAGAGAATTCTGAGGTGCAGAGTACCCATGATCTAGACGGCAGGAAGCATCAGCTCTGACTAAGCACTTCTCCTTGGCCTAGCAATTGCTCACCCAGAGAGAGATGCATGGCTGGAGAAGGCACAGAGACCTTTAAGGCACAGAGCCAAGGGCACCCCTCTGAGTTGGTGGGGAAGCGGGGCAAAGAAAAAGATTTTTAAGATAAGAGAAATAACACATTTGCTCATGAGAACAATCCAGTAGAGTGGGAACTAGATGGTGTGGAGAAGAAAAGGGTAGCCAAAGCCATTATTTGTGTAGGCAAAAGGGAAGAGGCTATGGTGTGCAGGTGTGGAAATGAGCTTTGGATATAAGCTTGAACAGTTCCTCTACAGCAGCAAATGAGAAGGCAGAGCATGTGGGTGCTGATGCAGGTGAGGAAGTGGATGTGTTGGGTGGGATGATATGGAAGTTCCCTTCTGATTAATCAGCACGTGTTTCCAGAAGATTTCTGATTATGAGTGCCTTGCCCGTGCTGTTTCAGGTCAAAGTTGACTATTTTTGTTAACTTAATTTCTATGTAAGTCCTATTAATAATGCACTGTTTTTAAGTATATTAAGTACTAATACTCCACGTTTTATAGCTCTTTCACCTGCACAGTTTCTCCATGAGGAAACTGAGGCACAGAGAGACAATCATTTGTCAAGGGACGCATAACAACTCTGCTGCCATTTTCTTCTGACTCATGATATAACACGCAGCTCCCACTGGCCTTTTGAATGTTTTTCTTGATTTAGGAGTCTGGGGGTTTCCAAATAAGAAATTTTATTTTTAAAGGCTTGATGGGATTATGTCAATTTTAAAAATCAATAAAAGAACTAGAAAGATGAATAAGAAGAATACAACTCCTTTCTTCTCATAAATTTTATTTTTTAAGTGTCGAAACACACAATTTATTTTCAGATAGTGGAAACCTATGATATTTTGTGCCCTTTGCCTACTGCAGTCGCTTTCTGAATAGTCAAGCGATTTCAACGATTATCTCTGAGCACCCAAATCCTGCTTGATTGGAAGGAAGGCACCGGGGAGGGGATGGTGAGATGAGGCACTAAAGTAAAGCCCCTTGTTTGTAAAATGTGAATGAAAACCACTTTTGTGTTACTCATAGAGACTGAATTGAAATCAACTTTAAAACATATTTTGAAGAATTTTCAGCTTCATAGAATTAAAGTGGTTAATTATAGCCAATAACATAAGAGAAAGAGAAGCTTGTTGACTAGGGATTCTCCACATTTTCTCAAGGATTTCAACCTTTGGCTCACTCTTCCTCCATACCCATATTCTGCCATGATCCTTAGTGACTCCAACTTCCAACACCAAATGTCATCATCGTTCAGCTTATCCATCAGCATAGCTTGTAACTCATCAGCATTCAGACATGCTCTCCTTCAAACATCTCGAGCATTAAAATTACCTTAGCTGATCCACATTGCCTCATACTTACAACTTTCTTGTACCTCCTGAACCTACTTCTCTTCTTCCTGACTTCCAGACCCTTGATCCTTCCCTACCCTTCACTGGTCCTGCTCCATCCCATTTCTGCTTCTAGCCATGATCCATTTCAATGGTGTTCTTAATAGCTACAGTGCACTTCCATTCTCCATGCTCTGCTAGTTTCCAGCATTGGCAATGATCTCCACTATTGGTCTATGCCATACAACTCAGAATTTTTTCATTCATCTCAGGCACACCCCTTTTCAGATTCTCTATAGTGCTGTGTTTTGAACCCTTAACATGCTCTTCAGACCACAGTTCTACCTCCGTGTCACTTTCACTGAAGATCTTTTCTCCACTATGCTGAGACATTGGAGGACATCTGTCAGGGGCTCTCATTCTTTTCTTCCCCTCACCCTTCACAGCTTTACCCAGCCCTCCATCTTCCTTCCTGACCCAGTAGGTTCCCCTCCTTTCTAAGAGTGAGCCATCAAGGTCTACCAGAACCGTGCTCTGTGAATGATCTCTCTTCAATGTCTCTTTCTCAGTGATTCCCCCTTTGGCCTACAAACATGCTACACACAAATGATTTTTTTTTTTCAGTTACCTAGGCTTTTCAGACTCCTTGAATGATTATTCCCCTTCTCTTACTTGGTGAATCCTATGGAATATGTAGTCAGTGCTTTTGGCTCCTACTGCCTTACTCACTGTTTTATGACCTCTGCCTCCCTTTCTGACTTTACCTCCATTCCCCACATGACCCGTCCTCAGGCCAGTGCACGTCCCCAGCTCCCTACCTTCTGTCTCCATTTCTTCCTCCTTCTTTGCCTTTCAACCCAACTATTCTTTAAGGGTCATTCTCCATGGAGCCTTCTTGAGTCAGCACTTCTACAAAGCCATGCTGTCTTTCTTATTTTTGTTCTATTTTTACTGAGATACAATTGATGTATGGTAAAATGCACCCAGCTTGATGAGTTTGGATAATTATGTAACCTGGGTGACCACCACCCAAATCAAGACAGAACATTTCCAGCACCCCAGACATTTCCCAATTCTACTTTCCAGTCAAATGCCAACTTCACCAAGAGACAACACTGTTCTGATTTCTATCACCAGAGATTAGTTTTTCCTGTGCTTGAACTTCATATAAATGGACTCACACACGGGTATTGTATCATATTTAGCACTGCATACTGTTTCTGAATTTCACCCATGCTGTTGCATTTATCAGTAATTTATTCTTTTTGATTGCTGAGTACTATTCCAATATATAGATACACTACAGTTTGTTTATCCATTTTCCTGTTAAATGCACATTTAACTTTTTTGTTCAGTTTTTGGCATTTATGAGTAGAGCTACTATGTACATACTTATCCAAGTGTACAAGTTTTATTTTCTTTCTTTGGAAAATATCTAGGAGTGGGATTGCTGGGTCACAAGTTAAATATATGTTTAACTTTCTAAGAAGCTGTCAAACTATTTTCCAAAGTGGTTTTTACCCCTTTTCATTCTTCACATCCCACCAGCAGTGTGCATGGAGTCTGGTTACTCCACGTCCATCCCCTACTTCTGTGTCCTCCTTCTTGGGTTTTTTTGGCATCATTGCCTGTATTCTTAGAGCATCTTATCTTATCTCCCTTCCACTTGAGCTTCTGAGGGACTGCAGTTGTGCCTTCATCATCTCTGCACCCCCACACTCTAGCCTTCCTTAAAGCTCTACATCTGTACAGAATAGGATAATATGGAACCCAGCGAAGGAGCCAGGGATTTGGGAGTTCTGTACAGACAGCCAAATGGCCCAACCAAATCAATACGATCCCACTCACCCGGCAGTGTATTATAGTATTGCAGCTTGAATGTGGGGCTCCTGTGGCCATTTGTCACAGTCTTCAGGAAAGGCTTTTTATCAGAGTCATAGCGGCAAGTGATACAAATTATTGGATTTCTTTTCCAACATAAAAAATAGCTATTTGCAGCCTTTTGAAGCTGGGTAAATGAGCCATTGATCTTACCTGTGGAACACCACAGGGTATTTTTGTCCATCCTAACTTCCAATATTCTATGACAGGAGCCCACCCCTCCAGCCAAGCTGGTCTAATTATTATTCCCTGGGTGTGCCTCATCTGTATCCTCCTCCATACCTTTTCCCACAGTGTAGGGAACATTCTTAGTGGAAATGTCCTCCCTTTTTCCCCTCCTAGTAGCTGTCTTCAAGGCCTGGCACAAATGCCAGTGTGTCTATGAAGCCTTCCCAGCTGCATCATCCTGTAGTAACTCTTCTCTCCCATGAATTATTACAACCTTCCCAGGATGAGATGATGGCATCTGTCATAGCTTCCAGGACTTCTAAATAGAAAGAGGCATCTGAGGACAGAAGAGAGCTCCCTAAATGACAAGTGTACCCCAGATGTCTGTGGCCATGTCCCAGAGGGCCAGCTGTAAAGCAGGGCCTCTCTTTTGATGTCCCTTGCTCACAATGAGCCATTCCACTTCTAGTCAGGACTGTCTGCCTCCTACTACCATCTTGAAGCAATAAATTGCTTCAGACCGTGTTTCATCACTTACCAGTCAGTCAAGAGCTTGGGTTGCATTCAAGAGCACGTTAGAGCATTCTGTCTGCTGAGTGTATGGGAAGGCACAGAGTAACATGGCCCTGCCTCATGTCCTCAGTGCAGGATGCTCATTTCCAAGGGGGACAAGAAATGTTCAGCTTAAATTTGGTAAATATCTTGAACAAAACAAGAGGAGTCTAACAACCCTCCAGGTTTTCTTTTCTCTTGCTCTCTCTCTCTCTCTCTCTCTCTCAAAACAAACCAGTGCCTGGTCTGTTTCTTCATATGCTCTGGGATATCTTCCTGACGAACAGCCTGAAAAGCAGAGTCTTCTCTTGCCATTGTCCACACTGGACTCCAGGAAATCCTTCATCTTTAACCCTGGAAAATGGCAGCTGGAGAACCAAGGAATACCACCCTCCCATGCTTCCTTATTTTCCCCTTCCAGTTTTGGTACTCCACTCTGTCCTCACCTCCCATTTCCTATAAACTATGTTTATTCATTAAAAAGTATTTAATGCCTTATTTTTTATTTTTATTATTATTTTTTAAGACACTGTGGTAAGAATTAGAAGTCCAACAACAGATAAGATGAAAACAGTGTCTACTTCTGGGGCTTATATTTTACTAGGAGATACAGACGCTCAACGAGTCATCTACAAAAGAGCGCCCTGACTGCCATCTTAGTAAAACTACAAGGACTGTGGGTACATGAGAGGGGCACCGAGGGCAAGCTTGGGACATCTGGGAAGGCCTCAAAGAAGAACTGACCCATAAGCTGGAGAGAGTTACCCAGAAGTCAGCTGGAAGCCATGAGGGTGGCATGGCGCAAAGGACATGGGTGGGAGCATCCAGCAACTGAGAGCATGGGACAATAAGGAAGCAGTGGCAGGTACGAGAGGGAGTGGTGAGGACAAAGCTGAAAAGGGCAGCAAAAGTATTCCCATCACAGGCCTTTCCTGTACATTCTGAGAAAGAGTAGGGACTTCTCATAACAAAGGGAAGCCATTTAAAAGCTCACACAGGGGAATGAGGGCATCGCTTTTGTGTTTGCAAAGGCTGTGCTGCAGTAGCACTGACAGCATGGATCAGAGGGCAACACTGAACAGACAGGAAGACAGACGAGAGATGATGATGGCCTCCACGAGGGGAAGGGCAGTGCTAATGGCGTAGATGGAGGCACTAGCGATGTCACGGAGAGGAAGGAGTAAAGGATGGGGCTCCAGTTTCAGGCTTGGGCCTCTGGGATATTCATAGCACACACAGAAGTTGGGAAGACTAGAAGCTGCAGATCTAGGGACAGAGGGAAGCCATTTCGGGGAAGTTTGCTGTGTATCTGGGCATCAGGAGAGGCCTGGACCACTGGGGTCACAAATCATCAAAACTTTGCCGGTCATGCTGCCCTGGGAGTGGATTAGGCAACCCAGGAGAAGAGGAGGGACTCTAAGGAGCAGGCAGGTAAAGAGAAGCCCATAGAGAAGACTGAGAGGCAGTTAGCGAGTGGGGGCAACCAGGAGAGAGGCTACCATGACAGGGCGCAGGGAAGAGTTTTGCAAGGAAGGCAGATGATCAAGCAGGTCCAGTGTACCAGAAAGACCTTTTTTTGTTTTTGAGACAAGTCCTGCACTGTCACCCAGGCTGGAACCTCAAGAAGCTTGGCTCTGAAGGAGGAGACAGAGCAGTAGCAGGAGAGGGGTGTGGGGTAAAAGACTGGGTTTCTTTAAGACAGGAGGAACATAAAAAGGACTTGGATGTGTTTTAGAATGAAGTAAGAAGATGAATGAATGAATGTTTGATGAGAAGCAATTATAGGATATAAAGCAAATTATTAGAATATAGGCATAGTATTTACTGACTTAAACACTTAATAGCAACAAAATTCTATGATAGTGGACTGAATCCTCAGTTTGCAAAAGGATTAGAGAATTCAGTTCCATGTGGTGGAGGCAGCGTAGTGGGCAGGTTCTGGAGCAAACCTCCGTGGTCCATTCCCAGCTGAGGGTGGCTAAGGGCAAGTGACCTAATCTCTCTATGGGAAATGGAGATAATCACACCCATCTCTCAGGCAACAACAACTGAGCTCAGTTAGAGCTCAACAAATGTCATCTCTAACCAGCTACTGAAAGCTAACATTAAGGGAAGAAAACGTATCTGGTGGGTACTCACTCAGTCTGCTTAAGGTACAGACAAAACATGTTCACGTGCTATTGATGTCTAAACTGCTGAAACTCAGACCAGTCCTCAGGAGCTGGGCCTGTTCCAACTGTGGAAACACTTAGTGTTTGTATTGTTTGGCTACAGCATGGGCAGCAGAGTGTCCATCATGAAGGCCACGCATGCACAGCCAAGAAAACTCTTTTGGGTTCCTACCTGTTTCTTTCCAGAGCCATCCCTCTGGATTTGAAATGAGATTTCCCTGTTAAGGAGGGATGCCAAATGCTGGGGATTTCATAATACTTCCAACCCCAGGCACCAGATTTGTGTAATTACAGTGGTGGAGATTTAATTGTCCTTTGAAGAGGCCCCATACTGTTTGGCAAATTATCTGCATGTTGGTGCAGTTGAAATTATAGGAGATGAGGAACACAAGGGTATGTTTCAAAGTAGTTGGCACATGGTTGGTGATCCCTAGTCCCAGTTTCCTTTCCGGAAGGTACCAGGACTGTGTTCTCGTAAGGCAGCATGGCAGGGTGAAAGCCATATGGGATTTGCCCTCAAATTTCAGCTCTGCTGTTGGCAGCTGTATGAACTTGAGCTATTTGCATATCTTCTTGAACTTTTTTGCTCCTCTGTGAATGAAGCCTGATACCATCGCACTGGCATGTTTTCAGAATTAAGTGAGACAATATGTGGAAGTGCCTGGCACACAGTAGGTATTCAGTATTTTTTTATTTTCCATTCTCTGTGTCCTTTTTTGGACTACCAGGTAACTATGTTTACCCTCGGAGATCTGACATATTTCTTCACATCAAGTATATAGCAAGCATTTCATCCCTCATCCTAATGCATTAAACTCACTGCCTGGAAGTTGTACCATTACCTAGACTCACCACTGTCTTGTCAGACACAGAGTTTTGTGTGGCTGCAATAGAGATGTTACTGCCAGTTGTCAGTATTGAAATGATGCACTCCATTCTTCAGTGAGATCTGTGCAGGCATTTTCCTTTCTCTGGTTAAACATTTTATAGTCTCCTTTAAGAACAATGCCCTCATTTCGTTTCCTCTCTCTGGCCGGCCTCTTCTCCTCCCTCCTGCTTTCCTAAAATCCATCTTGTTTCCCTGTATTGTTTGCTTAATGGGCAGTTTAATGAATATAGCATTTCCACTTTGAAATGTACAGAGCACGAGGCAGAAACTGAATTTCCTCCTGTACAGTTTCCTTCCACAATCCTCATTTCCAGTTTTTTCCCTTCTTTTCTTTCCTACAACACAACTGAAATTTGCTGAACCAGAAAGGGGAGGAAGGAGGTGTGAAAGGAGAGGCAATATGCCTTCTCATTGTTTCAGCAAGAGCTTGTTCGTGTCCTGCTCCCTAGAAGAGACCAAGTGCCCTAAAGATGCCCTGGGTGCCTCTTCTATTGCACAAAGCTCAAGGTCCAGAGTATACAGTGCGTGACAGAATCTGATTACCAAGATAATTATTGTTACCTGCACTGCCCAACTGTTGTGTTTTGTAATCAAAAGGTATATTGGCAGGGGGTGAGTGTGAGCCTGCTGAAAACTCAGGGAAGCTGTTGAAGGCTTATCAACCCAAAGCAATTTTACTCTGGTTAGTGGGCCTGTGTTGCTCAGCAGAATGTTTGGGTATCAGAAGAATACCCCAGAGCACTTCAGCCAACGCATAGACATTAGTCACCAGGTAGGAATATCCTCAGCTGACTCTAGTATTCATGTTGTTGAAACCGGACTTCGTGGCAATTTGAAAACATCTGTGCCGTTTTTAAATCTGTTCTCGAAATAGTTGATCAGTACCTGACTTAGCCTTCATTTGGCATTCAGTGAGGGAGAAACTGATTTCCTCTGGGCATGGCTGTATGTATTTGACGGGTACAGCGTGTGCTAAGCTGGATGTAGGTGTGTTCATACCCTCACCCCCTGCTTCTTATGCATTCTGGCACAAGGTTACACATTGGCTTTCTGTTTCCCATCTCAGCCAGCTCTGGTTAATTTATGTCTTTACCTCTGTGCCTTGTACACTAAAGAAATGGAGTTTCTACTTTAAAAATCAGATTTATTAAGAAGAAAAAATGGTTATAATTGTTTTTTTAAATGTTAAAGAAATTCCAAGTGGAAAACAAGAAATAAGCTGCAACAGAGTAAGAAAAGTTTGGTAACAAAGACAAGGACCCTTATAAGGAGAGAGTAAAATAACAAAGCAATATGGGTGAGGCTGACAGGCTATAAATTGAAAAGGGAGAAGAGGTCAAGGAAAATGCAGACAGAAAGAAAAGAGACAGAAAAAGAAATGATACGGCCTTGAGTAATGGACTCAGAAAAGGAAATAGGAAAAGTGAAGGCCAAAGTAAGAGTTATGGAGAAAAAAGTCAAAGACATCCAGGTTTCAAGAATTACAGGTTATTGGTGACCTGGAAGGTAGTGAAGAGGGGCTAGCCATATCCGTCGTGACGTTAGATGTCTGAATTCCTCAGGACAATGTGACAGTCAGGGAGAATGTCCCCTGAATATGCGAATTCAGACTCTGAAATAAGAGCCAGCCAGATTCATTACTGTAGTTGGCCAGCCTGTAATGGCAACAGAATTCACTGATGCATATTAAACTGAATTTTTCTAACCAAGGTCTTAAATAAACAGACACCAGCTATAACTGAAAATTAGAATAAGGCTTTCAGTGGTTACTGTTTCTACAGGGAGAGTCTGAAAACCCTTAACATTGTTTTTTCCAAATGTTTAGAAATGTGTGGTTCTTAAGGATGCTTAGTGTGTTATCTACTGCTCCAGGGCAGGACTGTGTGGATCCCTCTAGTATTTTCTTTTAACTTTCTTCAAGGCGGAAAGAGTGGCTGACATGTGATGTAAATGAAACCCCTTGGCAGGAATATTATCTCCATCTACAACAAAGGAACATGTAGAGATTTGGATTCTAATGAAAATAATAGAAGCTCCTTCTCCCAAAGTCGGGAAATCCGGAGCAGGTTTTCTCAACCAGTCCAAATTTGCAAAACCAGAATCATCACAGAAAGGTAGATATGACAGGAAGCCTAAGAGAAATCTCAGGTGTCCTTCGGCCTGTGGCCTTTGGGCTTGCTGTAAATCCTCTGCTGGCAACTGAACGCTCTGTTGAGTCCAGGAATTGATGATAACCAGTAGTTTGTGGGTAGATCTCCATGTTGAGCACTGCCTTCAGCTAAGCGCTTTCAGTTGCCTCTTGTTATAGGTGGAGCTGAATGCCCTTTGTTTACGTGTGTTTCAGGCTAAGTGATGGATTACAAGATTTTCACCGATGAGTGGGAAATGTAGCGATAATTATTCAGACTGATTTACATTTGTCTTTGGGCTGGTTTTTCATGTATACTTTTAGATATTTTAACATAGTTGGATCTGATTTTTTTTTAAATCATGAGATTCTCTTTATGCTCCAGTGCTGCCAAGAAGTTGGACAGCCCTCCTATTCTTCTCCCCATTTCCCCAGTCCCTATTCCAGATGAGGGAATGCAGAGTTAGTTGTCAATTCATTCAACAAACATTTATTCAGCAGTTAGAGTGACTATCTCATCTCAGTTTCCCTGAGACTTTTCTGGTTTGAGCACTGAAAAGTTCTGTATTCTAGGAAACTCCTCAATCTCAGGCCAGCCAAGACAGTTAGTTACCTTATCATCTACCACGTTCAAGTAGAGCTAGAAGAGACCCTAGAAATCATTATTATTACTTTTTAATATGCTTCTTTTTTTTTTTTTTTTTTTGACAGGATCTTGCCCTGTACCCATGCTTGAGTACAGTGGTGCAACCACAGCTCATTGCAGCCTCCACCTCCCAGACTTAAGCAATACCCCTGCCTTAGCCTCCTAAGTATCTTGGACTACTGGCATGTGCCATCACACCTGGCTAATGTTTTATTTTTATTTTTTGTAGAGATGAGGTCGCGTCATGTTGCCCAGGCTGGTCTCAAACTTCCAGTCTCAAGCAATTATCCTGTCTTGATAATTTAAATTCAAAGAAACCTAGCTTCCCAAAGTGCTAGGATTACAGGCATGAGCCACCGTGCCCAGCCCATGATGATTTCTGTATACTCATTTTAAAGTGCCAGTTAAAGCCAAGGAGACCTCTTTATCAATTTGTTTTCCTTCTGATTCACACATTCCCTGGATTGGAAAAGATAATTCAGTTCTATGGTTGAAGATGTTATCTTCGGACTGCATTAAAGAATAAAATTACATAAAAGGTCATGCAGTATGCCAATAAGAATTTTATAAGCCAGGTTGGAATTTGAAAATTAGGGAGTCAAAAAGATAAAGTGAATCACAAATCATTTATTTAGTATCAAGGTACCTTTTTGGTACCATCAAAGAGATCATTTATAAAATAGTATAATGTAAGGAAGTTGAAAGAATGAACTACAGTGGAATACTATTATTTTATCTACTTATGCCTTTTTTTCTGGAAAATGTTCACAATGATGTGAAAGGATCTGAGACCAGCCTGGCAGCCACCAGATGGTGATTCTAGTCCTGGCTCAGTCAGTAATAGGTCACTGACCCCAGAGAAACCAATTCAGCCTCCCTAGGTCCTTGGATTTCTTTCTGTGAAAATGAAAGCATAGGTAGGAATTTCCCACGGCACAGCTAGCAGAGGAGAAATATTAAAAGTCAGGAGACTCATGCTATAGTTTTCATACTTCATTACAACAATGTTGTTTAGGACAAGTGAGTTAACCCATTAACTTCCTTATATATAAAATAGAAAGTCATTAAAAACCTACATAGCAGGGTTCTTGTGAAGATCAAGTGATAATGTAGGAAGCATATACAAATGTCACATCCTGCTGTCATGTAATGGACCTCACAGCTTGAGGTAGCATTTAGCATGTGTCTGATTTAGTACAAGGGTTGGCAAACTGTTGCTCTTGGATTAAATTTGGCTCATTGCCTGTTTTTCAAGGAAAAAAATCGCACATGTGTGTATATATGTTATATATAGGTACACATACATATGTGCTATATATAGCATATATACACACATATAAACATGTATATATATAACATAATATATATGTGTATAATATCTCCAGTCCTCATGACCAGCCATGCTTGTTCATTTACATTTGCATACTCTATGATTGCTTTCATGCAGCAATGCAGAGTTGAGTGATTGTTTTGCAACAGAGACTGTATAGTTCACTCAACTTAAAATATTTAGTCTCTGACCCTGAAATGTAAGATTGGTAGCCCCAGACCAGACGTGGTAGCTCACACCTGTAATCTCAGCACTTTGGCAGGCCAAGGAGTGTGGATCACCTGAGGTCAGGAGTTAAAGACCAGCCTGACCAACATGGTGAAACCCTGATTCTATTAAAAATACAGAAATTAGGTGGGCATGGTGATGGGTGCCTGTAATCCCAGCTACTCTGGAGGCTGAGACAGGAAAATCACTTGAATCCAGGAGATGGAGTTTACAGTGAGCTGAGATGGTGCCACTGCACTCCAGAATGGACGACAGAGCAAGACTCCATCTCAAAAAAAAAAAAAAAAAAAATTATAATCCAAGATCCACGATTCTTTTAGGTTCTGTGTCACTACGTGATCTCAGGTTAAGGATTTACTGTTTCTGATTCTGTTTCTCACACTGAAAAAAAAAAGAGAAACAAATCCAGCCCCTTCTTTCCTCACAGAAATGTTGTTAAGATAGATAAGAAAACAAAAACATTGATCTCTTCTGGAGGAAAGATGATTTAAATTCAAAGTATTACTCATAAGGTGGATACTGTTAGATGACTCAGAAATGATGACTGATATGTTATTATTATTCTCTGAAATTAGTTCCCTCATGTACATCAGTGGGGGATTACTTAGATCAGTGATAGCATACAGACCCCTACATCGTGACACTACATCAAAAGCTAGGATACTGCACCAGAATCTAATTTAATCACAGTACCCAGTCAGGAGTGAATTTTAACTGTTTCTTTATCCCTTTATCCTCTGAAGACTGTCATTAACATTTACAAGACATGAACTTCAGATCATGCCAACATCTCTGCTGAGGTCACCTGGCAGCTGGCCATTTTAGTCCATGATCAAGACAGAGGGGCCTTCTGGGCACATGAGGAGGGACGAGACAGAACAGTAGTGGTGGTAGCACATGAGCTGGTTTACAGAGCAAATACCAAAGATACTTGTTTTCATTAAAACTTGAATTTATATTTGATTCTTGGACACATGACTGATATCTAGGCTGAGTAAGCACATACACAAGTAATCAACAAAACTTTGTCTAACACGTATAAATAATGGGACCTCCTTTTTCCCCAAGATTCCCCTCAAACCTCCAGGGAGGATCTCCCTAAAGGAGCAGCTCTTCACGTGGCTGAAAGCAGCCACATAAGGAGGCTAAGGCCAGCCTCTGAAAGTTACCTCGGCCCAGGTGCAGCCCATTTGTAGACCCTCTATACCCAACTCCAGATTTATGGCATAAATAAATTAGTGGGCAATCATTTGCTCTATAAAATGATTCTTCACTTTACAAGCTTATTCACTGCCGCATTCCTTTACTGATCTATTGCCACAATACAGTTCCAGTAAAATCTCATTGTTAGAAATCCAGTACACATATGGTTTTTCACTGCTAACCTGAATGGAAAGATGAAGAATACAGTGCGCTTATAATCCCCTTAGATCTTACGATGTGGCTTTGGTCAAAGTCTTCTGTTCTCAGTTTAGGAGCTTAATGTTCCTTGGTACTTATGATTGACAGGGAAAGACAGGATACAAGATTCTTTAAAATAACAATGAAATGATATGAGATTTTATTAACTAACTTGCTCTAATTATCTGCATGAGATTTTTAATAAAAAGATCAGTCATACAGAAATAAGCTAACTGGCCTTTTGATGATGAGTAATAATGATATTGACAGTATGTACCATATTGAGCATTACCATCTCACTCATTAACTCATTGAAGCTAAAACCTAAAAGGTAGGTACAATTATTTTCATTTCTGTATTACAGATGAAGAGATTAAGGCACAGAGAAGTAAAATATCCTACTCCATGTCACAAGCTGCTATATTCAGAGTCAACAGTCAAACTCAGTGACATTGGCTTTATAAATTTGCTACTAAATAGTCACAGTGCCATACTGACAAGTAAAGCAACTATCAGGTGCTGAAATGTAGGAGCAAGAGAAATACATAACATGTGTTCTACCTTCAAGAAACTAATAAGAATTTCTGCCTCAGGCCATTAAAGAAAAACTGGTTTGGGACTTGTCCTTTGCCATAAAATGAAAGAAAAAAGGAAATCCAGACAAAATATATCAAACAACTAATTTCATACCTTGGACAACGGGAAGGTGAGGGCTGTGATCCCTGAGATAAAGAAAACAAAATATGACCCCTACTGTCAGTTTTCTGTCTGGAGGCATATTGGGGGCCACGGAACAGGGTGGAGAAACCCATCATAGCATAGTAGTCTCATTAAATTTCAGAGACAAGATTAGAGTTCAGAGAGTCTGAGGCAGCTGTGTTTTGTATAATAGATAGAGAGCCAGAGAGGAAGGAATTAAACAGAAAAATAACTCCAAATATCTGCATAAGGGTCCCCTTCAGTCCTTAGCCAGATACCACACTGAGCATGCACTTGGTAAAATTTCACAAGACTCAGCTATCTGGGAGCTGGAGGCTTAACAACTCCCAGAGCCCACGGGGCTGGGAAAAATTTCAGTTCCGATGAGCCAAAGTGGAAAGAACTTGTTGGGTATATAGTAAATTCAACAGAGACCCTAGAAGGGCCTTGGTTTAATAGTAAGGCGAAACTAGCCCTAGAATCAAAATTACTTTAGACTCACTCTGGTAAAACTTAAAAACAAAACGTGAAAGGATCAAGTACATCTAGAGCTGCCAAAATAATAGCCAACACTTTTTAAAGGAAAATAAGAAAATCTAGATACTCAACATGTAAAATTTATTATATCTACCATTCAATCAGTAATTACTAGACATGTGAAGAAGCAAGAAAATATGACCCACAACTAGAACACCCACTGGAGAGAAGCAGACCCAGAAATGATGGTGATGATGACTTTTGTAGACAGGGACTATAAGCACCTATTATACACATATTCAAGGATTTAAGAGAAATCAAAAACATAATGAAAAGAGAAATGGAAACTGTAGAAAAGGAATCAAATGTAATTCTATAACTGAAAAATACAATATATGAAATAAAAAATTCACCTTATGGGCTCAATAGTAGATTAGATACTGCCAAATAAAAGATACATGAACTCGAAAAGATAGTAATAGAAGCAATTCAAACTGAAGATAAAATGAGGCTGAAGATAAAAAGGCTCTTATAAAATTAAGAATAGAGTCTCATTTTTAAATAAAAATGAACAGAGTCTCCATGACCTGTGGGACAACATCAAGCAGACTAACATATATGTAAATGGAGTCCCAGAAAATATCAGGGTAATGGCAAAAAAAAAAAACTGAGGAATTAATGACTACAATTTTTCCAAATGTAATAACAACTATAAACTGACATATCCAAGAAATTCAATAAAACCCAAGCATGATAAACGACAAGAAAATCATTACAATCAACTAGGCAGAAAGCAGCAATACAAAAAACTTAAAAGCCTCCAGAGAGTCGAAACACATTATATAAAAAAGAAAAAGATAAGAATAATCACTGATGTTTTTGTGAGAAAATGCAATATCTTATAGAAGACAATGGGTGACATCTTTAAAGTGCATAAACAAAAATCTGCCTACCTAGAATTCTATAATCAGCAAAAATATTCCTCAAAAATGAGGATGAAATTAAGAATTTTTTAGACAAAAGTTGATGAGCAAATTTTTCACCACTATAAGAAAAGTCGAAGGGAATTTATCAAGTTAAAATAAAATAATGGGAACTCAGATTTGCACAAAAGAGAAAGTTTCTAAATTAATAAATATGTAAGTAAGTTGGGCGTGGTGGCTTATGCCTGTAATCCCAGCACTTTGGGAGGCCAAGGCAGGCAGATCATTGAGGTCAGGAGTTTGAGAACAACCTGACCAATGTGCTGAAACCCCATCTCTACTAAAGATACATAAATTAGCTGGGCATGGTGGCGTGCCCCTGTAATCCCAGCTTCTCAAGAGCCTGAGGCAGGAGAATCCCTTGAACCCAGGAGGCAGAAGTTTCAATGAGCCAATATCAAGCCACTGCACTTGCCACTGCACTCCAGCCTGGGCAACAGAGTGAAACTCTGTCTCAATAACATAACGTAACGTAACATAACATAACATAACATGACATAACATAACATAACATAGCATAGTGAGTAAATATAAAAGGCATTTTTGTTTTTAAAATATCTTTAAAAGTAAATGGACTGTTCAAATAAAAAATAATAAAGACACAATGATATATAAGGAAAAAATGTACGATAACACCATAAAAGAAAAAAGAGAGTCAGTGGAAGTATACTATTGTAGAATCCTTAAATATATGAAATACATATCTAATGAAGACTGTGATAAATTAAAATGCATATTGTAAATGCTAGAGCAACCATTTTTTAAAAATGGTATAGCCAATAAGCCATAGAAAAGATGAGATGGAATTTGAAATGAAAAACATCATATGAAATGAAAGGAAGAAAGGAACAGTGAAAGAATAAAGGGATAAAGAATAAAGTACAAAAAAATCAAGATGATATAATAGACAAACTCAATGTATCAGTAATTACATTAGGCATAAATAGACTAACCACACCCCATTAAAAGACAGAAATCATCAAACTGAATAAAAAAAGCAAGATTCAGTTATATGCTATTCACAAAAAAACACATTTTAAATATAAAAATAGCTAGGTTAGATATAAATGGATAGAAAAAGAGATACAGCAAATTCTGTAGACATGAAGGCCATCATAATTGTACTATCTGAAAAAGTTGGCTCAAAATAGAGAACATTATTAGAAAGGAGGAGAGACATTTTATAATGGTAAGATAATCTATTCATCAATAAGACACAGTGATCTTAAAAGTAAATTCACTTGCCAAGGTGGGCAGATCACAAGGTCAGGAGTTTAAGACCAGCTGGCCAACATGGTGAAACCCCATCTCTACCAAAAAAAAACAAAAATTAGCTGGGCATGGTGGCAGGCACTTGTAATCCCAGGTGCTCTGGAGGCTGAGGCAGGAGAATCGTTTGAGCCGGGGAGGTGGAGGTTGCAGTGAGCCGAGATTGCACCATTGCACTCCAGCCTGGGCGAGAGAGTAAGACTCTGTCTTAAATAAATAAATAAATAAATAAATAAATAAATAAATAGTAAATCCACTCAATTACAAGCTTTGAAAACTACATGAAGAAAAAACTGACAGAATTCAAAGAATACACACATCTATAGTTGTGGCTGGAAATTTCAACACTTCTCAGCAGTTGTTAGAACAAGTAGCTGGAAAGTCTGCATATGTAAGATTCAAACAATACTATCAATTAAATTGATCAAATTGATATTACGGAATACTGCATTCAACAACAACATGGTGTACATTCTTTTCACATGGGGTATTCACCATGATAGACTATATGTTGGGTCATAAAAGCATCTCAACAAATTTAAAAGGATTAAAATTATATGAAGTCTGTTTGTTGACCACCATGGAATTGGATAAGAAGTCAAAAGCATTAAGGTATCAAGAAAATTCCCAAATACTTGGAAATTAAATATCACACTTCTAAATAAGCCATAGATCAAAGAAGAAATCACCAGGAAACTAGAAGTTATTTGAACGTTATTGATAATAAAAACACAATATATCCAAGTGTATGGGATAAAGCTAAAGCAATGCTTAGATGGAAATGTGTAGACTAAATGCTTATGTTAGAAAAGAAGAAAGTTCTAAAATCAGTGATCTAGCTTCCACATTAAGAAGCTAACAACAACAAAAATACTAACCTTAAGTAAGTAGAAAAAAACTAGAAATCAATGAAATAGAAAATAATAAATAATAGAGAAAAATCAATGAATTTTAAAACTGACTTTATGAAACAAAACTATAAAACTGATGAACTATCAGACTGGTCAAGAAAAAAGAGAAGATGCAAATTGGCAATCTCAGGTGTGAAACAGGACACATGACTACACACACGTCGTTAAAAGGACACAAAAGGACTCTAATGAACAAACATATACCAAAAAATTCAACAACGCAGATGACATGCATAAATTCCTTAAAAGACTAATTACCAATACTGATTCAAGAAGAAATAAAAAACCTAAATACCCCTATAAATTAAATGAATTGAATTCATAAGCAAAAGCCTTTACTCAAAGAAAACCCCAGGCCCACGTAGTTCCCTAATTAATTCTGTCAAACATTTAAAGGATAAATAATAACATGACTATACAAACTTTAAGAAAACAGACAAAGAGGTAAATACTTCCCAACTCATTTTATAAGGCGTATATGACACTGATATCAAAACCAAAGATATTTGTAAGAAAACTGTAGACTAATATCCTTTATGAATGTAGACACAAAAATTCTTAACAAAATATAAGAAAATTAAATTCAGCAATATGTAAACTGGATAATATACTATGTTCAAGTGGCATTTATCTTAGGAATTTAAGGTTGGTTTAATATTTTTAAATCAATCAATATAATTTACCACATTAACATAATAAAGGAAAGTGTATGATCATTTCAGGAGGTGCATAAAAAACATTGCACAAAATTCAACACCCATTCATAATAATGACTTTTGGAAAATTAGGAATACTAACAGCTTCCTCAAACTGTTAAAAAGCAGTGATGCCAAATCTTCAGCTTAATTATGAAAGATTGAATGCTTTCCTCCTACGATGAGAAATAAGACAAAGATTCCCATTCTCACCACTTCTATTTAAACATCATATTGCAAGTCCCAACTAGTATAATTAGACAAGACAAAGAAATGAAAGATTACAGATTGCAAAAGAAGTAGTGAAATTATTATTATGAATAAACAACAGGATTGTGTACTGTCAACCTAAATAACTAAAAGAGAGAGGCTCTGTGAAAGAAAGATGTTTATCTGGGAATAGAGCATTGCAATGGAAATATCTATGCAATAGTAAACTATGTGTGTATTCAGAGAGATAAAGAAGACAAAGCTTTTTCAAGGAAAAAAATGAGGAAGATTACATAATTGTTTTGAATAATTATCCTTGACTACAGAGATAAATAAGAAGGGTGTGACGGGTACGTTAAAAGCCCAGACCTCATAACTGCACAATATATACACGTCTTCTGCACTTGTACCCACTAAACCTATAATTAAAAAAAAAAATTAAGAAAAAATAACAAGAGTGACACCTTCTGAGGTTGGACAGGTAGCTGCTGGGCAGATGTACTTACAGAAGTAAGTTTTATGCAAAGTCGATGGTCCCTGTGCAAAGTTGTGGTTTTAGCAGTCTTTTTTGTTATCAGGCATGCAAGCATGAGTACCTTCTCTTCCTGACCTTCCCTAGCTGTATTTGTCAGGGTTTTCATAACATTTATGGCTTCATTTTTATTCTGATAACTTTCACAGTACATAGAAAATCCTAAGAAAACTACAAACATATGCTACTAGAAGTAAGAAGTAAACCTTGGCAAGGTCACAATATATAAAATTAAAGTTTATGTATATATAATAACAACTAGCAAATAATATTTTTAAAATAACATCAAAAACATGAACTACTCAATAATAATTTTAGTAAAGTACACGTAAAATTTAGGAGATTTTTAAGCAGACTTAAATAAATGAAAGACAAATTTTGAAAAAGGAGAAAAAAAGTTCAAGGGCTTACTCTGATTTCAAAAACTTTCCATTCATCTACAATAATCAAAGTCATGTGGTATTGGCATATTGGCATAAGAATAGACAGATCAGTGGAATAGAAGAGGTATATGCGTATATGGTCACCTAATTTTTTACAAAAGTACAAGGTTATTCAATGGGAAAAGGATAGTCTTTACAATAAATAGTGTTAAAACAGATATCCTTAAGGGGAAAAAAATGCATCTTAGCCCTTACTTCATACCCTGCACAAAAATTAACTCAAAATGGATCATAAGCCTAAATGTAAAATCTTAAACTATGATAATTATAGAAGAAAATATAGGAGAAAAATCTTTTGACCTCAGGTTAGGCAAACATTTCTTAGATTACTAAAGGAACTAACCACTTAAAAGAAATTGATAAATTGGACAGCATCAAAAGTAAAATTTCCACTCTTTGGAAGATACCATTAAGAAAATGAAAGGCAAACCACAGAGGAGAAAATACAATGCATACATCTGACAAAGAACTTGTAATTCTTACAACTCAATTAAAAGGAGACTAACAACTTAAGAAAAAATGAGCAAAACATTTTAACAAACATTTCACAAAGAAGATACACCGATCCCCAATAAGTACATGAAAAGGTGTTTGAGATCATTAGTCATCACTGAAATACAAATTAAGTCTAGGTGTGGTGGCTCACACCTGTAATCCCAGCACTTTGGGAGGCCAAGGCCAGCAGATCACTTGAGGTCAGGAGTTTGAGACCAGCCTGTCCAACATGGTGAAACCCCATCCCTACAAAAAAATACAAAAATTAGCCAGGCGTGGTGGCACTCTATAAAAAATACAAAAGTTAGCCAGGCATGGTGGCACGCACCTGTAGTCCCAGCTACTCAGGAGGCTGAGGCACAGGAATCACTTGAACCTGGGAAGTGAAGGCTGCAGTGAGCCAAGGTTGCGCCACTGCACTCCAACCTGGATGACAGAGCGAGACTCCATCCCAAAAAAAAAAAAAGAAAAAGAAAAAAAGAAAAGAAAAAGAAATACAAATTAAAACCAAGACAAGACATTGCTAACACTCACTAAAATGTCCGAGATAAACAAACTATGCAACATCGTGGATGAATTCCCAAATCATTATGCTGAGCAAAGGAAGCCAGACACAGGAGATCACACTGTATGATTCCTCTCATGTAAAAGTACAGGAAAGGCAAGTCTAATCCACAGTGACAGAAATCAAACCAACGGTTGCCTGAGACAGGGGTGGGAAGGAATGGACTGAAAAGGGCCATGAGTGAACTTTTAGGAGTGATGGAAATGTTCTGCATCTTATTGCTGTGGTAGTTACACAGGTGTGTTCGTTTGTCAAAACTTGTAAAATGTACACTTAGAATGAATATTTTCTATTCTATTCAAATTTTGCATAAAAAGCAGCTAATTATTTTGTTGTTCATGATAGAAGCAATATTAGCACTTACTGTTATCCAGCTCTTTTCCAGGGTGTTGCAGCACTATGAATTCCTTCAGTCACTCAGAGAATTAGGAAATTAGCATGGGTTGTTTTGATCTGATTGGGCATCACAATAGGAGCTGACCTTTCTGTCTTCTGAGCTCTCACTTTGGATCTCATGTTTTGTTCCTGGTGTATAAGTCCTAGCTCTCCTATTTGGGCCTCCTTAAGGGTAGGTGCTTGGCCCAACTATCATAGTCCTTTGCTTAAAACTTTCTCCTCAGCTCCTTTTATGAACGTAGTTGTAAGTTGAATGAATGCGTGCCTGGAGAGCAATTGAGATGGACGACTGTGGAAAGTGCTGCTTTTCCTATTAGTAGAGATATTCAAGAAAAGGCTCAACAGCCACATATTAGGGATATTATGAAGTGATTTAAACATTAGATGATGGTTGGATTAGAGAAGTTCTCTCCCAGTCCTGATTATGCGAAAAGAAAACTTCCAAGGGGAGGAGACATTTCTCCAGGGGGAAGTGAGTCTAAATATTAGGAAGGTCAGTAGCTATTCTGACAACCTACCCACCACAGACAGAGTGGGATTCACTACTAAACCAGCAGAGTGGTTAGATGTCTGTCACCAGGCACGTGGGGCTGAATCAGAAGAAAGAGAAAGATATCATTTTGGAAATTTACAAGTGAGACAGGAAATCTAATAGAAGGGATTTCAAAAAGCACAGATTCATATGAGAAGTTCCCTGGAAAGAAGAGATGGGTGCTGGTGCGGGCAGGGGCCATCTGAGGATGGCAGCTTCATGGAATTGCCCTCTCACTCCACTCTGGGGCCAGGACTCCCCACTGCTGTGGTCTTCTCCCTAACATGAGTAAATGCGAATTCAGAACCAAGTAAAATGGCCTACACATCCTCTCACCAGACTCTTTTGGTTATAATCATCATTATTACCTAAAAGCCAAAGTTTACTCATCTGTAAAATGAGGATAATAATAATTATAGAATCATTGTGAGGCTTTGATAAGATCATACCTGTAAGTGTTTAGTACAGGCTCATAGAAAGTACTTAGTAAATCCTGGCTATGATTGTGGTTATGATTTTGTTACATGTTTCATCATTAAACCATATATCATTTCTTCCAGGGACAAAAAGTAGGAATGCTATTTCCCAATCTCTGTACCATGCTCACAGCGAAACAGCCTGTGCCATCCACTAACATATCCATAAACAATCTCCACTGCATTCCAATCAGGAACTTAGGGAAAATGAGGCATTTTTCTTGTTTAGCTTTATCTGCAGAATCTCAAGTAGTTTTTAGCTGTGCTCTCTTTTATTCCAGTCAACCTCATTTCCACAGATGTACTCCCCTAGATTGAAAGTTCCGTGAAAGCAGGCACGGAAATTATGCCCACTACTGTTTCCCCAGGGCCTAGCAAGGTACTTGGCACTTAGTGGGAGCTGAGCAGATATAAGATGAATGAATATGGTGCCCTTTCCAAAATCCTTCTACGCAAGTCTCACTACACTAGCCTCTGCCCTGCTATGTATATAAAAATGAGTGAAAGGTTGATACACTGTAAACATAACTGTGATCATCAAGTAGTCATTTAACCTCTTTACAGCAGCTGAACGACTATGTCTCAGCTATATGAAATTATTAAATAAGAAATAATTCATGTTTCATGTTCCATGTCCTCCATCATGAGGCCTTTTTACCAGTTTAATTAGTAAAGGACAGCACACTTTCCTCTCCACCTTTTGTCAAGAATTCTAAAGGCTTTAGAGAAAAATGACTCAGGAGGTGAAACAGCAGGACTCCTGGTGTTATTTATAAACTTGTCACTGGAAACTGTTTCAGGATCTGCAGCAGCAAATCTCAAGCGTCGTTTACCTTGCCCATAATTCTGGAGTTTGAGTATAAATGATGAAACAGCTAATGGCATGTTACCCCACAAAGTAGCATTAGCTTCCTTTATCATCATCAGCTGTTTTTTTCACAAAAATGTGTAAATTGCAGTTTATCTCACCAGAGAAGCATTGATCAAATGTACTTTAATTATATTTTGTGTGACTACTGAGAATAATCACTGTTTCTGCATCATAAGGATTGTCCTAAAAAATTACATTAATGAGGGTCAACCACAAACAGCAGTGGGAATTTAGCTACCTTTAAATGCTACATTTGCCCCTCAGCTTTGTAGATTCCCTATAAATGAATTTCTTTGGGTCAGGATGTTTTCCTGAGCATCGGCATTTAATGGATATTCCTTGAATCAACCTTGTACTTTAAGTGAAGTGTATTTGCATTAAGAGCATATTCATTTCCCAGGTGCTGCTTACACATTTGTTTCCCTTTGTTTTGGAATTCACAAAGCCTTTCATGGTTTGCTCATTCATTCCCTTACTGCATAATGATTTTTAGTAGGTTATATTTTAGAAGGTTTTGTGTCAAAAAAAAAATTTTGCATCTCTTCATCAGGTAGTCAGTTAAAGAGGCTGTATTGAGCTGCCAAATGGGACACTGCCAGGTGACCAGGAAAGAAAAGCCTACTTGCATAAATAAAATGAAAGCATATTAGAACATTTAGGTAATATTCACCTGATTTTTCACTGTTGTCAACTTCTAACTTTGTTTCATCTTCAAGGATTATGGTTTGAAGCAAGGATGATTTGCCTTGTTTTTGTCTTCCTTGTAGTTCTTCCCTTGGAACCTGGTTTGGGAAAAACCTCACTAATATTTTGTAGCATCGGCTACAAAATTTTTAGTTGTCATCTTTTTTGTAACCAATTGCCTTACACAAAAGCATAGGCACACTTATTTTGGATAAATCCATACTGTCTGACAAATAAGCAAATATGGAAAATATAAAGGAATCCAAAGGCTCTCACACTCAGATCAATTTTCTTCATTGGCCAGAGCTGCCTCTAAAGAAATTCACTTGACACCGTCTTCATTTTTCTGAACATGATACATATTATTCATTAGCATTTAAGCTTATATTTAATACACATTTTCAGATAGGATTTTCCAGTAATAAGACTCTTTTATATGTTTACCTACTATTATCCATGGTAGAGTTTCTTGTGCCCTTAACACTATATCTGGAAATGAAAAAAGCCCATTTTGGTCCAGACTCTTGGTCCCTCTAGCTATAATTCTACTTCTGACAGTGGCCCCTAGAGGCATTTTGTGGAGGGCCGCTGCCACTTTGACATCACCCCTAAAATTGTTGGGCACACCCTCTCTAAAATAATTTTATTTCTCAATATCGCTTAATCACTATGAATTTGTACTAGAGTCCTTTAAAAGAACAGTTTTAGCCTGCCCTACTTGTTGGAAAGAAGAGGAGAAATTAACAGCATCTTATAACTGGAAGGACCTTTATAGGTTCCCAAGACTGATTCCAATTCCAAATAATAATACCAGTCCACAAGTGGACCTGCTTATAGAGAAACACCTGTTGCTTCTGTTTTTTTGTCTCATATCCAGTTAGTTTCCCATTCACAGCAAAACATTCCCTTCAATCTCAAGGAAACTCAACCTTTTTGATTATTAGTATAGTTTCATCAAAGTTTCTTTGAATAGGTAAAATATCCTCTTTTTCTTGCCTATAATTTTTAAACCATTTTTTTTTCTCTTTCAAATTCAAGGGTTTTATTCCTAAATTCATAAATGTATCCAAATGGAAATATAAATGCACCTGATCGCTCATCAGGTCACACACAAGAATCAAATACATTTATTTCCTCTTCCCCCAGCACTTCAGTAATGTCCATGATTTTTAAATACTGCATTTTCTCTAGACCACAAATGACACCAAATTCAGCAGATCAAATCAAACCTGTATACTCAAATTCTAATTCTATAGAAAGACAGTGAATGATTTCATAATCTTAAATCAAGAAAAAAAAAATAGCTACCACCTGCACCTGGATAGTTACCAGCAATGACTATAAAAACTAACTACATTAAATATAGTTAAATATTGCTGTACATTTTAGTACCTATTTGATTAATGACAAGAGTAGTGACAGACAGTTGCAATATGGAATCTAAATTTTTAAACCATTTTAAAGGTTGTAAAGAATTAGGTAGTCAAGACTTCTTATAAAGCCAGGGTTTCTTTTTTCCTAGACTCTATGTGCTTAAGTGCTGTATGATAAAATGTGGATGTTATAAACTCATCAGGTTGGCCATGTGGAAGTGAAAACCACTGGTCAGCGGTGTGTGGATTCTCCCTTGTGACCTCTCTCATATTACTGTGAACCAGTTGGCCTCCAATACCATAAGCATTAACAATGGCTGACAAAATTGGAACTCCAGCTCCATTGTGTCACCTGGGCATCCGTGCAGCAGTCCTGCCAAACAGTCCTACTAAACTATTCCAATTTCAGATGGGAATTTGATCAGAAACAGCATTTTCATGCAATGCTTCCCACTTGTCTAATTCCCTTGTTTCTGCTTTGCCAACAGAATGAGCGGTGGGCATGAAGAGGTGGGGAAGATGTTTAAGTTCAAATGTCGTCTCTGCTAAAACCTGACTTCCACTGCACTATGTCTTTATAACCTCCTTGTGTTTGTAGCCAGCTATCAAAAATCTGTCCATTTGAACATGATTATACTAAAGCATGATTATTTTAAAGCTTTCGTTATAAACTCTACACTGGAAATAATCTTTAGAGTGTTTTCAGGTTTGAAAACCCATATGCACTGAGTGTTCTCATGGTGTGCTCTGTCAGAAACAATTTTTAATGATGTTTTCTCAGTGAGCATCATTCCCCAGGTGTGGAGAGAACTGCAGAAAGGCATTTACAAGGAGTCACGCTGGCTCAGATAGGTGAAGGAAGAACTTTATTGACGTCAGACCATGAAAAGAGAGTGGGCAGTAAATTCTATATAGACAAAGGTGAAAATAATAAACTGAGCCTGATATATAAACATGAGTACAATTCAAAATAGAGTGGTAAGAAGGTGTGGATGTTTCCTTATCGCTATATATGTTTTTGACACACCTGCACACGCAGAAAATTATAAACTCAAAGATAATGAACCTAGAGTCATGTGGAGGGTGTGAGGTGGGTCAAGGGAGAAATAGAGGATATTAAGGAGTATAGGTAGGTATTGAAGAAGAGCTGCATTTTATACACATACAGACACATGCACACATATATACCTATATATACTCTTTCTGTCTCTCCATATATACTATATATTTATATTTTTGCACATGTAAATACATATATGTAACGTATATTTATTTTCCCCCAATACTCCTCATACCTAGAGACCATGAACTACATACAGAGGGAAGGCACACTTTCTACCTGAAGGCCAGCCCTTACATTGGTGATCAGTTTGTTCAGTGCTCTTGATCATTAGAGTATGTGTATAAAATCATGGATGGGGACTTTGTGAGCCATTTAACTTTTGCAAGAAGCATATGAACGTGATTGTTCTTTTAGAGTTTGTTAGGTGGGTGGTGGTAAAGTAATACAATTTTATAGATGATACAATCATGAATCTCATGCATGTCAAAAATTTTATTCAATTCATTAATTACTGAGAATATCAGTAAGATGTTATACCAATTTAAAGAGCATTTGAAAAACCAAGTCTACGCAACTCAATAAATATATATTAGGAAAAAATTGCTGGGTTAGATAAAAACTGGTTAATGTCTTAGAAGCCAATAAATAGTAACCTTTGAGATATCTGTTCTATGGGACAAAATTCATTTCATCTCTTTTAGACATCTGTAAGTTAACATGTAACTTCACTAAATCTGGGGCCTTTAATCAACAGTAAGCAGTGAGTCAAAATAAGTAGATTCTAATAAATAATCTTTGAGTGAACTTGGCCCCGGAATGACATTGAAAGAATGTACTGCCTACCTTTTTGCTTTATTTTTAAGTCATGAATAATTTTTGTAAGAGTGGAGAAAGGTATAAGAACATACTGAGTAGTACATAATAGTGTTTGGATCTCAACTTGTATACTGCTATATGTTTACATGGTTTTGGTAAGGAGCACTGGCTTGTCATTCTCCAAGACAGAAGCTGAGAGTAGAAGCCCCAGAAAGTGGGACTGACTTACCATAAGTTGCTGCAGAAAAGGAGGATGGAGTCGATCTTTATTTCTGCTTTTGTCCCATTACACGTTAATAATTTTTTTCATTTACCCATTTAGTGATTCAACAAGTATCTGTTAAGCACCCACTATTTGCCAGGCATTGAGGATTGGGATGGAAAAGCCCCTGCTCTTAAGGAGCTTACATTCTAGCAGAAAAGACAGACAACAAATAAAAAAAACCATGATAATATTGTTTCAGCTGATAAATAGTGCTATGAAAAAGAAAACAAGAAGCAGCATCAAGGTAAGGGAGAAAATGAGTGACCACATGGAGGGGTGGACTTTAGATTGAATGGTCAGGAAGTCCCAGGAGGACTTTCAGGCCTGCAGTGTGGCCTGGCCAGAGCGATGGGCTCAACATCCAGTAGGGCTGCCATTCATCTTCTGCCCACTGTGTGAATGTAATTTAAGTCTTTACTGTATTTCATGGTCCAGAATACCTCCAACCCAAGTTTCCATCTCCTTGTCATAAAGTAGAATAGGGGTGGGAGATCAGAGCTGCAAACAAAGCAAGTCATACAAATGGTTTCCCACTGCAGAAAAGACACATTTACTGGGATAGGGCAGTGAGAGAAGGTACAGAGCATGGATTTCAGACCAGAGACACATGGGTTTGAATCCTATTTCTACCACTTATTACTGTATGACATTAGACAAGTTACAGAGATCTGTTTTCCATCTGTTAAAGACACATGAAGATCCCTCCCTCATGGGGCCAATTCAATGAAATCATCTCCAGAAAGCCCTCAGTACACAGAAAGCACTCAACAAGTAGTGACTATTATTCTTGCAATTCCCCTATATGAGGAGTCTGTAGTATCATCCTCATGTAGTACTGATTAACTAGTCTTAGTTACTGCTGCCACACAGTTTTACAACCTTACAGAAAGATGACTCATTATCACACAGTTCAGATACCCTGGGACCTGCAAGTCCACCAGAGGTGTTGGTGTTGACCTAAACTATGTGGTCAAAATTATCCCCATAGCCAAGCCAAGGTTTCCAAAGAGATAGAAGGTACATAGGCTTAGTGGCACACCTAAAACGTTTTCGCCCAAGTTTGGAGATTCTTGGGTAGCTTGAGAGTTTAGAGACTAAAAGTAGAACACTTTTAATGGATTTTTGAGGATTTTTTTTTTTTTTTTTTTTTTTTTTTTTACTTTCTGGTCCTGTCTTGTCTTTTGTTTTCCTTTCCTTTTTGCCTCCTCTTATGAGTTGAGTTGCTTTTTCTTCTAGGGAGCTATGTGTTAGGAAACTGTTAATGAACTGCTTTTGAGTCTAATTTTCAATAAGATTTAATACAGTAGGGATTAAACTGCCCCCTTGAAAAGAGAGATTAAGTGTCTGCAAATCCCATGAATTGATTTTCTAATTGTTTTGGTAATAATGTGTGTGTGTTTTTTTTTTCATTTGCTAATGTTACTGAAAATAATAATAGTTTTGATTAAATTTTAAATGTATTTTTAGTATTTTAAGGATTCCACAGGGACTAAGTTTTCTTGCAGGGAATATGTTAAGACCATAACATTCTTCCCTAACCCATAATTATTATGATCAGGGAATGTCTATAATACATTCCATGGCAATTAAATTGCATACCCCAGACTGTTCAAGATGTGTTTATAAAAGGAGAAATGGATTTCCCACAGCTGCTCGCCTGTGAATGCATCCTTCACACAGAACCACAGTAGCCAGTGTATGCACTAAAATAACAGACTTGAATTTAAACTTTCAGTGCTTTCGAATGTCTTTCAAAAACTTCTCATAACACAAATTGCTTAATTTGTGTACATGAAAACTCACTGATTACATATGAATGAGAGTCAACCTACAATAAGGGGGACTTTGAGAATCTTTGTGTATGCGCCCACCCATCTCTTGAGGAATTAGCAGGTATTCAGTCTTGTTCCAACATTCTGCACAAGCCGCAGTCATTAGTGAGAGCACCCTGTGAAGGCTGGAATCTGCTGTGAACATCGTGGGGCACCTCGGGTATTTTTTATAATATTCATCAGATGGTCTTCACCCAGTCACGTAGCTGGAAAATATTTTCTGTGAGATGGGTGTTTACAAAAAAAAAAAAAGAAAGATTCATAGAGAATAAGAAGGAGCAAGGGAAGGGGGAAGAGGGAAAATAATCCAAACCAGGGTCAGGTCTGTGATACAGACTAGAAGCACAGACCAGCTGTTCCATCTTTAAAAGCCATCGTCACAAGCTTGATTTATTAAATTGGAATTTAAATCCTCCAAGTTGTAATGAATTGATCATGATACTGTTGATATAGACTGGTTCATCTTTGTGGTTGTATAACAACTATAATAAAGAATTAATTGAGTACCTACTAATCCTCACAAGCTTCTTGGAAGTTGGATATCATTAGCCCTATTTCATAATTGAAGAAACTAAAGTTGAATGGCTTTACATCATTCTTTCAAAGTCACCCAGTTTTTAAGCAGAAGAATTTGAATTTGAACCCAGCCCTACCTGCCTCTAAACCCCATATTCTCTCAGATGTATCTCCCTGCCTAGGTGCAACGGCTCCTTGGCTGACATGCAGAAGGATATATCATCTTCACATTCTTAAACTCCAAACCTCCCTAGAAAATAATTTCCTAATGGTGAAACTGCCCTAATAATGCTGGAGTTTGTTTCCAGGGGAGAATATTTGCCTTCAGAGCAGGCTCCTTCTACCAGCTTTCTATTTCATAAATGCATTTTATGACTCCCTCTTCAGAACACATATACCTGTCAGAAGATCCTGTGCAACTTATCCCTGGGGATAGTTAACATTCCCCCCGACCCACCCACCTTGCGACATCAGGTGCTCTCAGAAATGGAAGTGCAGGATCTCCCTCAGTGCCCGTCTTTTAGATCAGTAGCTGTCACTGATAAAATGTCTCCTTGGAACTAAAGAGACAAAGTTGCAAGCCAGCCAGTGGGCCCACCCTGGTATCTCCTGCAGTTACCAGCATTCTCACTAGTGATAGAAGACGTTTTGGAGTTGTTTTAGTTTTGTAGAATGTTCATGGGAACTTAGATGATATGTGAGGAAATGCCTTCTTCAAGTCACTAGTTCTAAAGGAAGGCAGCCAAATTCCTTCAGTCTGAGAATTTTGGAGCTCTGAAGAGGGCATGGACAAATATTTCTTGCCTTTCCTTTTGAAATATGGAATTTGGAACCTTTGTCTGTCAACCACCATGCAGTGTCTTTAAGAAGCTCTGACTGGGAAGGAAACAGCCCCAAGTGTTCCAAGCTCTGTCTGCTGGAATGAAATGTCCCTTCCTGTTTCCTGACATCCACAATCCTAATTCATCCTCCATTCACCCTCAGTGACTTCTTTTCTTTGAACGTTTTGACTCTGTCCTTGTACATGAACTTGACATTCACCTGATGCTCTGGGGGGTCCAGAGAGCATGTACTCCCCACCAGCTTCAACTAATTCTAAAATGTCACAGTTTCTGTTAAAGTGCTTTCTAGCTACTACCAGAGTAAACATACAGATTTGTCTCCCCTGGGTGTGCTGTGAGTTCATGGCATAAAGTATTTTCCGGTTTTAAAATGGACTTCTGGTCTGTAATCCCAGCACTTTGGGAGGCCAAGGTGGGCAGATCACGAGGTCAGGAGATCGAGACCATCCTGGCTAACACAGTGAAACCCTGTCTCTACTAAAAACACAAAAAATTAGCCGGGGGCGTGGTGGCAGGTGCCTGTAGTCCCAGGAGGCCGAGCTTCCAGTGAGCCAAGATCACGCCACTGCACTCCAGCCTGGGCGACAGAGCGAGA
>NC_045440.1:97941703-97966454 GCF_002776525.5 Piliocolobus tephrosceles
AAAAGGACTTTGAGCTTTTCTGCTGGGAAGTGTGGTTATCTGTGCCTTCTGGAGGTCAAGATGTCATCACCTGGCCCTGGTCCCTCTCACTTCTCCCCAGACTGGACCTCTTCTCCAGCTCTATACTAACCTTCATGGTTGTTCACACAATTTCTCCTTCAAGTTTTTTGGAGCATCTCCCTAAGGTGCAGCTCTAGTCACTCCACCTTCCTATTCATTCCCCGACCACCATGGCTCCACATTTGTGAACTACATTCAGTCTATTTTCAGCCTTACATTTACCTTCACAGGTGGTTGCCAACTTTATCTGCCAATGATTAGCCCAAGTTACCCCCAGTATCAACCAAACTGGAATGCTCACATGTTCTGTTCATCTGGAAACCTGTGCCTATAGCTGTCTGTTGACATCCTAAGTATTCCACCCCAGAACAAGGGGTTTATGGGAGTAGATACGGGAAAACTCTGGTACGAAGTTGTAAGAACTTGGGTTGGGCTCGGAGAAAACCTAGATGGCATCCTGGGGCAATGGAGGGCTCAAGAACAATAGCAATGTCCAGTCCACAAGACAGGAAGTAGGGGATTCAAAGAGGGAAATCCTAGCAATGTGGTTACCAGAAACACATAGAAACATCCCTCCCCTTCCCTAATATAGTTATTGGATATAATAATAATTGTCTTTTTATAATACATGACTTAGCAGGAGGCAAAATAAGGGAATTCCTCAGAGGTGAGAAATAATAGAAATAACGAAAATCTATAGAAGTAGGAAAACCCTGGGGCCTGGCATTTGTCTGCTAATCCCTGTTTGCCTAGAGCATTGTGTTTTAATGAGCAGTGAGTGCATCTAGGACAAGTACAAAACTTGGGGCCACTAGTGTACTTTATAAGATATTGATTAACTTTAGACTTATTAAGATGAATATGTAACCTATAATTTCCAAGGTCTCCACTGACAGAATTGAAATAAAACATGTAATTTCCAAACTATAGAGTTGGGGAGAAAATGACTGAGAGAAGGGAAAAAAATCAACCCAAAAGAAGACAAGAAAGAAAGAAAAAAAAGAAACCTAGAAAACACAATAAACAGATAGAAGCAAAAAAAAATTCAACTCTAAACTATTCATCAGAGAAACTCCTAAAAGTATGAGACAGAGAAAGGCTGCCAGTAAAACAATGGGAAAGGACATACCAGGGTAATACTCTGCAAAAAGAAGCAGGTGTGTCTATCTTAAATATTAGGAAAAACTAGACTTCCAGAACAAAAATCAATGCTACTGATGAATTTTCAATTTTCCAGGGATACCTAATTTTAAATTTCTATACCCCTAATAACATAACTTTGAATATATTTTAAAAATTACTGGAACTACAATATATTCAAAATCACAAAGGGACATTTTCACACATCTCTCTCAAAACTGATGGGTCGAATACACAATAAATCAGTAAGGAGTTAAAAGGTTTGAAGAACACAATTAAGAAGCTTGATCTAATGGACTTACACGAGCACTGAAAGCACATTCTCTTCAAATACACATGGAACATTTACAAAAATGTATCATATAATAGGCTATAGAGCAAACATCAACAAAATTCAAAGACTCTGTATCATACAGTCAACGTCCTCTAACAGTTAAATTAGAAATCAATAATGAAAAAATAACTTAGAAAACTTCATACTTTTGAAAATTAAAAAATGCATTCTAACTCATAAGTCAAGGAAAAAAGTCAAACTAGAAATTAATAAATATTTAGAACTGAATTGTCATGAAACTACTAATGGGAACTGGTGAGATACAGCTAAAGCAGTATCGAGGGAAGATTATAGCCTTACTGCTGATGCTAGAGACAAAGTACGTCTGCAGAGTAATAAACTGAATGTCTAACTCCAAAAATTAGAAAAAGAAAAGCAAGTAAATTCAAAGAAAGGGGAAGTAAAATAATATAAGCATAATATAAACTTAGAAGCAGAAATCAGTGGAAGAGTAACTACTAAATAATAGAAAGTATCCAAAAAATGAAAGTCATCGTCTTTTCTTTTTCTTCAAAATACTAATAAAACTGACAAAGCAAGATTAAAAAAAAAAAAAAAAAACGAGAAAACACTGATAATCAACATCAAGAATGAAAAAGAGGGCATCACTATAGGTGCTACAGACATCAACTAAAATTAAAAATAGGATATTACTGACAATTTCATGCCAATTATTTTGAGCATTTGGACAAAACTCACAAATTCCTAGACAAATGTAATTTCCATAGTTAATTCAAGAATAAGTAAAACCTGAATAGCCCAATAACCATGAAAGAAATTGAATCATTAGTTAAAATTGTTATAAAGAAAACATCCGACTTTGATGGCTTTGTTAAAAGTTCTACAAAATCACCAGGAAATAAATAATTCTAATCTTACACAAACTATCCCAGAATGTATATAAAAAAGAAGGAAAACCATGTTATGAATCAGACACATCCTTGATACTAAAACTGGAGAGTCACAAATAGAAAATGTAGGTTTTTCAAAATGAAAATTTACAATAGCAACAAAATATATAAGCCATCAAAGAAAGAAAACTAACAAAAGGTATGTAAAACTGTTATAAAACGTTAAAGACATTACAGAAGACAAATAGAAACATATATCAATACACCATTTTCATGGATAAGAACACAATATTCTAATAAAAAGATGTTAGGTTTTCCCCCAGTTTAAAATAGATATTACCACAATTCTGATCAAAATCCAAAAATACTTTTGGAGTATATTTAGATAATTTTAAAATTTATCTGAAAGAGCAAATGGTTCTGAATAATCAAAACACTCCTGAAGAAGAAGGAAGAGAAAGTGAGGGAATTTGTCCTAAGGGATATCAAGGATTCTAAAGTAATAGCAATTAAGATAGTGTGGCATTGTTGCAGAGATAGACAAATAGATGATTGAAACAATTAGCCCCAAAATAAACATATAAGGAAACTTAATATGGCACAATCAGTACCACAGATCAGTGGGGAAAGAGGATGTACTACTAATCAATAAATGTTTCTAGACAATGGAAAACTGAAAATAGAATCCTACCTCACACCCAACACAAAAATCATTTCCTATTCTGGGTGGGTGGAGAACTTAAAAATGAAAATAAAATCTTTTTAAAATTCAGAATGGAATATCAGAGAATATCTTTATAATATTAGGGTAAGGAAGGACTTCTTAAGACATAAACAGTACAAATCTTACAGGAAAAGATTCATAAATCCAACTACATTGAAAGTAAGAACACTTATTCATCAAAACACACACTAAACAGGGTAAAGAGATGAGCCACAAACTGGGAAATGATATATACAAACTTACTAACAGAAGAGTAGTATCTAAATTATGCCAAGAACTCTTACAAGTCAATAAGAAAAAGACAAATCCATTGAAAAATGGATAAAATGCATGAACAAGAACTTCACAAAAGAGAAAACACACATAAATGACCAAAAAATCCATAGGTAAAAACATACTTAATCTCACAATTAGTCTCACTTTTAAAACTGAGAATGAGCTAACATTTCACACTCACCAAATTTACAAAAATTAGTTTGACACTATCAAGTGCTGTAGACTATGTGAAGCAAGAGAATGACTCATATACTAACAGTGTAAGTGTAAATTGAAAAGGAAAACATTTTGGAATTGCATGGTAAAATTGAACACACACATACTCTATAGCCCAGCAAACCACTCCTACAATCAAAGCCTTGAGAGTGTGGGTAGCAACACATAACAGAAAACTGGAAACAACCTAAATGACCATTGTTGGTAAAATGGATAAATAAATACAAAGAGGTAATGTACTTCAATAAAACATGCAAATACTACAGCTGTACACAACAGCATAGATAAATCTTATCTATGTTTGGATGGAAAAAGCAAGCTGAAGAAATATATCTGGAGGATATGGTTCAAAAGTAGGCAATATTAAACTGTGTTATCTGTACATGTATATTTGTTATATATAGTCAAATACATATATTTGGTAAAGTATGAAGTGGTAAAACTGTAGAAAAGCAAGGAGTGATTAAGAGGCAAGACAGGATAGTGGGTACCTCTGGAGGGAGGAAAAGATCCACAATGGGCAGGGGTGTCATAAATGGGTTTCCAAGATACTGGTAATATCATTCTTGAATTGAATTATGGACATATATATATATATATATACACTTATTATTGTCACCCTTTATAATATACATTTACGTTCTCTACAATCTTATGTGTGTTTGGTATATTTCACAATAAAACAGTCAACCAACCAATCAATCAAGCTAGCTAGAGGCTAAAGAACTGCAACTAGAATCCGTAAGATGAGCCTAGTAGGTTTTCAAGGATAAATAAGAGACAGTGAAGTTTCCCTGAGGCTATGATCCTTGACTGAAACTAGCAAAAAGCTTCGCACTTGAATGAGAAGGAAGCTTTGAAGTGGGGCAGAGACTCCTGCTGGTGCCCTTGGAGGTTGCTGGGGACGTTATGACTCTAGGTAGTAAATGGATGATTTGAGAAGGAAAACTTGAACAAAGGGGTATTGACTTTCTTTTGTATCCAGGAAGGTACATGATTTGCAAATATGCAGATACAAAGAAGATGCTGTCTTTTTATAAATATGAGGCATTTGTCTCAGTTACTTATACAAATAAAAGTTTATTTTCCCTTATATCACTGGAAATCCAGAAGAAGGCGGTGCAGAGCTTCTTGAGAGAGTTAGCAATATTTTCTAAATGCAGGCTACTTCCACTCTGCCATTTTCAGTTTAGGGGTTTTTTTTTTGCCCCATGAAGCTCCAAAGTTCTCATCTGCCTTTAATGCAGCGTTAGGGGTATTTTCCCAACTCTTTGTCAACGAAGTTAAAGATTTTTCTAGAACTCACCCACAGCTGGGTACTCACATTATAGTCATCAGAATGGTGACACATGGACATTTCTTGCTGCAAGAGAGCCTGGAAAAGTAATTATTTTGCTATTGCAGACTGTATAATAGGAGCAGGCAAAAGTGAAGGGGGAGAAGTGTGTACTCAGCAGTGTCTGTCAAAATACTCCACTAAGAATTCTTCCTCTTTTATCTGCAGGAGCCAGTCTACTTGATGACTTATACAAGTATTTCTTCTTCCATCACTCCCACGGAGACACCATGACTGTCATGGATCCAAAGCAGATGAATGTTGCTGCTGCTGTTTGGGCTGTTGTTTCCTATGTTGTTGCAGACATGGAGGAAATGCTGCCTAGGTCCTAGAAATAGCAAGAAGGAAACATTTTCATGCCGCTGGCCAGGAATCCTGGCTCTGCAACTTTGGAAAACTCCTCTTCACATAACAATTTCATCTAATTCATCTTCAAAGAGCAACTCTATTTCATGTTTTCTGTTATTATCTTTCTTGATACTTTCCAAATTCTCTGATTCTAGAAAAAGGAATCATTCTCCCCTCCCTTCCACCACATAGAATCAACATATGATAGGGATCACAGCGGGGACATTTCTTTGTATCGCCTCTTAAAAACATCGTTTCCACTTTAAAAGTAAACACAATAAATTTTTGGAAGATCTCTGATTTTTATGTGTTCATTTATGAACATAAACATTAAATATGAAAATATTATGGTTTATATTATTTAAGGAGTAGAAGAATTACTCAATTTTAGTATGATCTTAATTGAATATATGGAGGCATTTGACTTTCTAATTTGTATATTTTCATATTATGTGAATTTTAAAAATGAACGTCGGAATTTTTTAATTTGCAGGTAAAAAGGATATTATCATTTGGGGAAAAAATCAAGAATATATAATTCAATTGCCTTATTAAAGATAAGTACTAGGATCTGTCACTAGATAAATAGCAATGCAATTTTGCATTTATGTTTTGTATATTTTACACAACATTTCCATGAAGTTGGTGCTTATTCACAATTTGCTGATGACATGATTGAAGCTCAGAGAGGCTCAATAATAATTACAGAGTCATCTAGAGCAAACACAGTAATCCCCATCCTCTCTGGAGCAAATTTCTACTATTTTTCCTCACACAACATCCAATATTCAATAAAAAATTACAAGACACACCAAAAAAAAAAAAAAAGAAAAATAAGAAAAAATGAACTTATTGTCAAGAGATAAAGCAATTAAGAGAACAAGACTAAGAGATGACCTAGAAGTTTGAATGATCAGAGGAGTTTAACCTATGATGATTATGTTAAAGATCTAGTAAGAAAAATAGACTGCACACATGAACAGAAGGGGAATTTCAGCAGAGTTGGAAACCATAAAATGGAGTCAAATATGTTAAAAAATGCAATGTCAGATATAAAATTTTTTTGTCAGACTCATCAGCCAACTGCACAAGGCTGCAGAGAGTCTCAGTGGACTTGAATATATGCCAATATAAATTATCCAAAAAGAGAAGAAAGAGTAAAGAAAAAAAATGCCAGAGTGAATCATCCAGAAAAAAAAATGCCAGAGTGAATCATCCAAGAATTTTGATACAATATCAAGTTGTTCTAGTATGTGTGTAATTGGATTTTCAGGAGAGTACAAAGCATCAATTGTATTAATGATAATAAAACGATTGAAAGGCAGAGTAGGATCTTTCATTTCTGATGAAGTAGCACACCAGTACTCTGGCCCTTACACTGAAGATGACTAAAAATGCTAGATAATATTTGAGAAACACCTTATTAAATATATGGATGAATTGATTAACAAGAATATTAGACAAAAGACTAAGTATCAAAAGACTATATACCAAGAGATACATAGAATATTTTTTGCTTTTTAAAGGTTTTGAAACTTTTAAATATATATATACATATGTGTGTGTGCATGCGTGTTGTTTTTGTTTTGTTTTGTTTGAGACAGTATCTAACTCTGTTGCCCAGGCTGGAGTGCAGTGGTGCAATCTTGGTTCACTGCAACCTCCACCTCCCAGGCTCAGGTGATCCTCCCAACTCAGCCTCCTGAGTAGTTGAACTAAAGGGTGCTGATTTGTGTGTGTGTGTGTTGTTTAGTTTGTTTATTTGTAGAGACAGGGTTTCGCCACATTGCCCAGGCTGGTCTTGAACTCCTGGACTCAAGTGATCAGCCTGCCTCAGCCTCCCAAAGTGCTGGGATTACATGCATGAGCCACTGTGCTCAGCTTTAAAATATATATATTTTTTAATTCCAATAGCTTTTGAGGTACAAATGGTTTTTGTTACACAGATGAATTGTATAGTCGTAATGCCTGAGATTTTAGTGCACCCCTCACCCAACTAGTGTGCACTGTATCCAATGTGTAGTTTTTTATCCCTCACCTCCCTCTTACCCTCCCCGCTTCTGAGTCTCCAATGTCCATTATACCACTCTGTATACCTTTGTATACCCATAGCTTAGCTCCCACTTATAAGTGAGAATATACAGTATTCAGTTTTCCATTCCTGAGTTACTTCACTTAGAATAATGGCCTCCAACTCCATCCAAGTTGCTGCAAAAAACATTTCATTCTTGTTTGTAGCTTACTCAGCAGTGTTCCATGGTGTATATATACCACATTTTCATCATCCACTCATCAGTTGATGGGCAGTTAGGTTGGTTCTATACCTATTCAACTGTGAATTGTGCTGCAATAAACATATGCATGCCAGTGTCTTTTGATATAATGACTTATTTTCCTTTGGGTAGATACCCAGTAATGGGGTTGTTGGATAAAATGGCAGATATACTTTCGGTTCTTTAGGAAATCTCTATACTGTTTTCCATAGAGGTTGTACTAATTTACATTCCCACCAGTAGTGTATAAGCAGTCCCTTCTGACCACATCCAGTCAATGTCTGTTGTTTTTTGACTCTATAATAATGGGCATTCTGGGGCCAGGCATGGTAGCTCGTGCCTATAATCCCAGAACTTTCGGAAGGCAAGGCAGGAGGATTGCTTCAGTTCAGGAGTTCAAGACCAGCCTGGACAATATTGTGAGATCTTTTTTTGTACAAAATAATAAACATAGAGAATAAATTAGCCAGGCATGGTGGCATGCATCTGTGGTCCCAGCGACTTGGGAAGCTGAGGTGGGAGGATCTCTTGATGAGCCCAGGAGGTCAAGGTTGCAGTGACCTGTGATCATGCCACTGCATTCCAGCCTGGGTGACAGCAAGACCCTGTCTCAAAAATAATAATAATGGCCATTCTGACTAGAGTAAGGTGGTATTTCACTGTGGTTTCAATTTGCATTTCCTTGATGGTTAGTGATGTTGAGCATTTTTAAATAAGTTTGTTGGTCATTTGGAGATACATAGAACATTGAACAAGCTTTTCTCTTTGAGAAAGTTTAAAGAACGTGGTAAACTTAAATTCCATTCAGAGATCAGGAGATTGTAGACAAATTCCAGATTCTGCCACATTAAGGATACTATAGAACTCCAACAAAAATGAGACCCCAAAATATTATACCTCAATACAGTGGTGAACAAAAATAACTCTCAGGTCTACAAGGAAAGTTACCATGATTGAGTAAAAGCTAAGTAGAGGGTGTGAAGAAATTCCCACTTATAAAGTTACAGAAAATATTAACTCACAACCAAAAGAGGAGGGAAAATCATAGCATTTTGAGCGAGAACAAACAAAAATATAAAGAATTAACTCATAGTGTCCTCTGATATTGGAATTTTTAGGTTAAAAGTATTTAAGCTATGTCCATTATTTCAAGGAAGTCAAAGAAGAGTTTGAAAGTAGAATAGAGAGCATGGTACCATTAAAAAAAATGACCAAGCATACTGTAGAAAGAACCAAATAGAACTTTAGGGAATATAAATTACACTAAGTGAAATTTTAAAATTAGGGGACAAATTTAACCAATTTAATGAGAGTTCATAAACTGCAAGAAAATAGTGATGGAATTTATGAGAATTTAGCACAGAATGACAAAGAATGGAAAACATAAATGAAAGGTTAAGAAATATGAAGGATAGAGTTATATTGTCTAATGTGTTTAATCAGGGTTTCAGAAAAAAGAAAATGGGACAAAGAATTATCTGAAGACATAATAAATCAAATTTTTTCCAGAAATAATGAGATACACAATATTAAGAAACCCAGTGAATCCCAAACAGAATAAACAAAAAGACGTATTTTAGAGAAACTACAGACCAGAAGAGACAAAAGAAGCTCTTTGAAGTAAGAGAGAAGAGATGGACTATCTTAAAAAAAGCAACAATTGGACTTTTAGCTAACTTCTTAACAGCAACAATGCAAGCCAGAAGACAATGGAATAAGATCTTCCACATGCTGAGAGAGAACAATTATCAACCTAACAACTCGGTGCTCAGGGAAAATATCTTTTGAAAACAAGGATAAAGTAAGGATATTTTTCAGACTAAAAAGTGAAAGAGTTGGCCAGGCATGATGGCTCATGCCTGTAATCCCAGCACTTTGGAGGGCGAGGTGGTTGGATCACCTGAGGTCAGGAATTCGAGACCAGCCAGGCCAACATGGTAAAACCCTGTTTCTACTTAAAAAATACAAAAATTAGCCGGGCATAGTGGCGTGTGCCTGTAATCCCAGATACTGGGGGACTTAGGCAGGAGAATCACTTGAACCTGGGAGGCAGAGGTTGCAGTGAGCCAGGATTGTGCCACTGCACTCCAGCCTGGGCAACAGAGTGAGACTCTGTCTCAAAAAAAAAAAAAAAAGTGAACTAGTTTACTACCAGCAGGTCTTCACTAAAGGAAATTAGAAAAAGTGTCCTCTAAGCAAAATTAAATGATTGTAGAGCGGACACATACAAGAAGTGAAGAGATGAGCTTCAGGCCAAATCAAAATCTATGTGTGACTTTCTAGGCCTGACTTTAAGCATTACAAAGGCTTTACCTGGCAGGCCTACTGGGAGAAAGCTGCCCTCTTGATGTGGTTTGATTGTGTCCCCACCCAAATGTCATCCTCAATTCCCATGTGTTGTGGGAGGGACCCAGTGGGAAGTAATTGAGTCATGGGGCAGGTCTTTCTTGTACTGTTCTCATGATAGTGAATAAGTCTCATGAGATCTGATGGTTTTATAAAGGAGAGTTTCCCTGCACAAGCTCTCATTTGTCTGCCACCATGTGAGATGTGCCTTTTACCTTCTGCCATGATTGTGAGGCCTCCCCAGCCACATGGAACTGTGAGTGTATTAAACCTGTTTTTCCTTATACATTACCCAGGCTTGGGTACGTCTTTATCAGCAGCATGAAAACAGACTAATACACCTCCCCACAGCAGATTTAGTGCTCTGCCAGTGGGTTACAGTTTTCCAGAAAGAGTTGCAGTCAAGGACTCAGGCCCCCTAGGGCAGCCACCCATTCCTCACTCAAACACCTCCATTCAAGGCCTCCTTATCTTATGACCAAGATACTTTCATCCACTCTGACCCAGTACTTTTCTAGTTCTAGACTTCCCCTGCTCCCTTCTGCCAGTTCCCTGGACCATAAAATGTTAGGAGTCATTTGGTTAGGGCTCTTTGTTAGTGAGATGATTTTCCCTGTCTGAACCGATTCATACGACCCTTGCCTACTGCCATTCCTTGAGGGAAAAAATGGAACGTTGGGAAGCTGGTGCTTGTTTTTGCCTCTTGTTTACACTATCTCTGTAAGTGATTAAGACTTGATTGTTACTTTCAGTTTGGCTCATTATTCTGACTAACCACCTAACCCTGGCCGCTGGACAGAAATTAAGAGCAAAGAAAGTGATAACCGTTTTAAACAAACATGGAATAAATAAAAACCACAATAATAAGGTGGTATTTGAAAAGAAAACAAGATGGAAAGAATATATTTCACTGGAATAGCATGTGAATAAGTGAAGTTACTGGAATTAGTGTTCTAAGGTCCTTGTGAAACTGCCTTTGCAAAGTTATAACAGTAAGAAAAACCTGACCTAGTTGACTCCATCTTGCTTCTAACCTCCAAGCTGTCCTTGGTCATTCCTGGACATAGGCCAAGATAACTTTGAGAGGAATTTAGTTTATAGTTTAACTTAGAAGCAAGAATTATAATAGTCCCTTCCTGAAACTAACCCTCTCCCTGTTCAAGGGCTGAAACTGCCTTTGTAAGACCAATGAAAGGCCACAAGATTAGGATTATAGGAGAGACCCAAGTTCTGCTAAAATGTAAGCATAGTTTCTATAATTTCTTACTGCTCAGGAGTCGTATGGCCAGAAGTTCCAAGATTTAAAACTTCCCCAATTGCTTCTATAGGTATCACTACTGTAGAACTTAAGACTGGGGAGGTTTTTTTTAGATGTTTTTCAGACTGATCCCACCCGGACTGATGACTCAGCTGGTCCTGTGGCTCTGCCCAGAGGTGGCCTCACTGCACAAGGACCATCTTCCAACACCCCTGTGATGGCATCCCCAACCAATCAGCTGCACCCATTCCCTAGTCCCCTGCCCAACAAATTGTCCATAAAAACCCTAACCTCCAACCCTTCAGGGAGACTGATTTGAGTGATAACTCCAGTTCTTCTGCATAGCTGGCCTCATGTCAGTTAAACTCTTTCTTTACTGCAATGCCATGGTCTCAGGCAATTGATTTTGTGCAGTGGGCAGAAAGAATAAATTTAGGAGCTCATATGGGATCCGCCCTTGTGGGTGCCTGCTTACAGTTCATTGGTCCCCCATAGGTCCGACTGACCTGGAGGTGAGGTCTGACAGCCACTTATTTCTCTGGAACTGAGGGTCTCTGCCAATGTCCCCCTGCAGCTGTCCTGTCAGTGAGGCACTGTCAACCCATCCTGCCCAGGTCTAACTATCATGTAGAAAGTTTCTGGAAGTCATCTTTAAACTGGTCTGGTGAGTATTCTAAGTGCAACCAACATCTCCTTCCTTCTCCTGACCTAGTTGGCCCCTTTTGTGGGTTCCAGTTAGCCTTTCTCTGTGGGTTCACTTGTATTGCTATAGAAGAGAATAAAGATATTGTCTAAATTTAGGCTTTGCTAAGTTAAATTTGAAAGTTAAATTTAAACATTAGTCAGGCATGGTGGTGTGCACCTGTAGTCCCAGCTACTTGGGAGTCTGAAGCACGCAAATCATTTGAACCCAGGAGGTGAAGGTTGCAGTGAGCTGAGATCGTGCCACTGCATTCCAGCCTAGGTGACAGTGGGAGACTCCATCTCAAAAGAAAAAAAACAAAAGAAAGAAAGAAAGTTAAATTTTCTAAGGTAACCACAAAAAGAGAGGTAAAGTGCATAACAACAAAACAACCTCCCCCACCAAATGAAATGAGAAAAAAAGGCTTAACAAATTTGATATCATATTCTGTGACCACAATGCCACTAATCAACTAAAAACATATATAAGTTTGGAAAATTAGAAATATAACTCAATGAAATAAATAAATGACTTAGTAAATAAATAAATTATTTAGTAGTTTATGAGTCTGATATGGCTTGGCTATGTCCCTACCCAAATCTCACCTTGAACTGTAGCTCCCATAATTCCCACATGTCATGGGAGGGACCCAGTGGAAGGTAATTGAATCATGGGGACAGGTCTTTCCCGTGCTGCTCTCATGATAGTGAATAAGGCTCATGAGAGCTGATGGTTTTATAAACGGGAGTTCCCTTGCACAAGCTCTCTTGCCTGCCACCATGCAAGACGTGACTTTGCTCCTCATTCGCCTTCAGCCATGATTGTGAGGCCTCCCCAGCCATGTGAAACTGTGAGTCAATTAAACCTCTTTCCTTTATAAATTACCCAATCTTGGGTGTGTGTTTATTTGCAGTGTGAGAACAGAGTAATATGGAGTCACAGAAAAAATTATAATTAAAATTAAAACATATGTACAACTGAATAATAGCACACACACAGACAACACTTTCAAATCAAAACTTGTAGGATGTAGGTAGGCAGTTTCTTAGAGGCAAAGTTACAGTTCAAAATGATACAAATTTTAAAATAAGCTAATAAACCCAAAGAAATAATTAGGGATTATTATTTATTCCCTAATTATTTGGGTTTATTCTGCTATCCTTTTTTTCTCCAATTAAGAAATAGCAGAATAAACCCAAGTAAAAAATTAAGGAATAAACAATAAATATAAGTAGAAGTGCATGAAATAGATCACAAGCTTTCGGTAGAAAGGATCAACAAAGCCAAAGAGTTGGCTCTTTGAAAATACTGAAAATTATGATTAAAAGCTTTATGCCAATAATTTGGAACCTTGAAAAAATTCACCAATTTTTAGAAAAAAATGTGATTGCTTAAATGAGTTGATGAATAAACTTAATATTTTAATAGCTCTAGAAACATTAAATAAATTGAATCACTATTTTAAAATGTACCTTCCACCACATAAATTCTTTAGTTTTATAAGTAAGTTCTCCCAAACTTTAAATAATTTCAATTTTACAAAATTATTTTAGAGTACAGAAGAGGGACTAATTAATTCTAAGCTCATTTTATGAGACTAGTACAATCTTAACACCAAAATCTAATTAAGGACAGTTTGGAAAAATCACAAGCCAATTCCACTAATGATTATAAATGAAAAAAATTGAGCAAAATATTAACAACCACATCTATTAGTGAAAGAAAAAGAGAATAAATGATGACAAAGTTGAGTTTCTGCCAGATATGCAAGATTGGTTTCTCATTAGAATATCAGTTAATTTAATTCATCACATTAACAAATTTAAAAGGGAAAAGTTATCCAATCATCTCTAGATGCAGAAAAAGAGTCACATAAACCTAAAATCCATTAATGGTAAAGATGAAAGAAGACATCCTTAACCAGATAAAAAGCATCCACAAAACAAGCTAAAGAAATATCATAATTAACATGAAATACTGAAAATATTTCTTTTAAGGTAGGAAATAAACTAAGGATGTTCAAAGTAACTACTTCTATTTGGTAGTACTTGGATATTCTAGCTTCCACAGACAGAAGAGAAAATGCATAAACAAAGGAAAGGAAGAAAGAAAACTGTTTCTATTTGTAGACAAATATGATTACCTACATTGAAAATTCAAAAGAATCTACAAAAAAAGTATCATAATTAAAAATGGGGATTAAGAAGTTTGCTCAAGAAAAGAAATTTTAAAAAATGAAAAATATTTCTAGACAAACACTTAGAAAATGCAACTAAAAAGATATCATTTACATTGGCATCAAATAATATAAAATGTTAGCTGGGCTCATTGGCACACACAAACATTCCTGTAGTTCCAGCTACTAGGGAGGGATGAAGCAAGAGAATCACTTGAGTCTAAGAGTTCGAGGCCAGGCTATGCAACATAGGAAGACCCCTGTCTCTAAAAGTAATAATAATGTAAAGAATCTAGAAAAAATTTTTATGATAAGATGTGAGATTCTTTTATGGATAAAATTATCAAACTTTATTAAAATATATTAAAGTAGAGCTAAATAATTGGAGATATACGCCATTCATGTTTTGGAAGACTCAGTAGTAAATGTTCATTCTCCCCAAATTTATCTATGGAATCAACACAGTCTCTATCAAATTTTACAATGGAGTGTTGTGGCTTTGAGTTCTTGATTTTGGTTTGTTCGTATGTTCATTTATTGAATGTGTCAAGCAGAATCTAAAGTGTAATTGGACTACTAAGGACTATTAATAGCCAACTATTTCTGAAAAAGAAAAAGTAGGGGATTGTAGCCCCTTAATTCCACTTTCATTCAAGGCAAGATTGTACTTTCCTGATCTCTTGTAATTTGGTATTACTATGTACTTTTGGCAAATTAACATAAACAGAAATCAGCAGGTGTTTTGTTTTGTTTTGGACTTAACTATTTGGTGTTCAATGAGAAGAGCTTCTACACAGGACTTATAGAAAAAGAGTAAAGCCCAAATATTAAGCAACTAAAACTCATGTTTCAAACAGATCATACACATCTGAGTGGAAATTGTAAAATTCCCTGTATGAATTGCCATATTGTCTCTTTCTCCAAGGCAAATGGCAATGTTTCAGATAATGCCTGCTCCACAAGCTTGGATCCAGAGCAATAACAAAGAATGACAGAGCTTCCAGTTTACTCACAATGGAAGTGAAGCATGACTAAGAAATAAATTTCTGTTGTGCAAGAAACCAGTCTTGCATATCTGGCAGAAACTCAACTTTGTCATCATTTATTCTCTTTTTCTTTCACTGATAGATGCGGTTGTTAATATGTTGTTCAATTTTTTCATTTATAATCATTAGTGAAATTCACTTGTGATTTTTCCAAACTGTCCTTAATTAGATTTTGGTGTTAAGATTGTACTAGTCTCATTTTGTGGAGGTTTTGTTGCCACAACATAATGTAGCCTATTCTGATTTTTTATCTTGTCTTGCCAGATATCAAGACTTAACAACGTAATGTCTTTAAGATGGCATAGCATTGGCACAAGGATAAATGAGTAGACCAGTGGGACAGACTTAGAGTTCAGATCCAGAACCACGTGTGCAAAAACTTGATTTATGACAGGTTGGTATAGATGATCTGTTAAAAAAAAAAAAAAAAAAGGTGGACTTTTCAATAAATGTTACAACAGTTATCTATAAGTAAACGATTAAATTGGACTGCTACCTCATACCTCCTCTGCAATCTTTTTGTTAAGAACAGTTGGAAAACAATTGGTTGTTTCCCTAATTGAAGGGCACCAAGAACAGTGCCCAGTACATAGTCAGTCCACAATATATGTCCCCTGATTGAGGAATGTTAGCTGTTCTATTTTACGGCAAATTCATTTCTCAGTTCCATTCCTCCTTCATTCCTTTTGAAGTAATGATGGAAACAAAGTGAAAATTCCCATCAAGAAGCCCTGTCAAGAGAGAGGTAGCCTGAGTGCCTTTCCAGGAAAGTCTTGGAATTCTCTTAAGCGAGGAGAAAGGCTTAGGAAGGAAATATGGAAACTACCAAAGAGGCAGGTCATTATCACAATTATACTTTAGGTGGTATCACTCATATCCTATCTTCACGAAAGGAAAACAAGTGGTCAGAAACGGAGACTTGTATTGGAGACACCACTCAGTAGCTCACATGAGTAATAATTTCTACCACGGTGGGTATATATATAATATACCCATATATATTATCCATGTAAAATATATGATACAAGGATGTATTTTGAGTGATTAATATTGGTCATGTAGCTTACAAGATGGTGTCTTCCAACTCAATCCAAAAGACAGTCAGTCACTCCCAGGTTCATGTTGGATTCAGAAATGTAGCATGTCCTGATTCTTTAACCAAGCTCAATGAGGTGAAATTAGAGCAAGATTAGGGTTAATCTTGCCCCACTACTAAAGCTCAACCCTTCTAAGTACTCTTGATGCTCTATTAATTATGTTGTTTCTCTATGACTGAAGGAACAGGAGCTCCTAGTATTATTTTCTATATTCCTTCCAGATGGGTCTTTCCCTAGTCTCTGATCATTTCCGCAAATGCATGCACTGATCAGTACTCAGCTGAAGTTGTGGAAAGGTGGGACTCTCTGCAGCTCTCTGGCCTTCTCTGTGCGTGTGGAACTATCCTCTGTGACACTATGTCCTGTGAATTCTAGCTGCCTCAGCCTCTCTGGACATTCACATTCCTCTCTTCAACTCATGATGGTTCCTGGGCTCTGCCTGGGTTTCCCTTCCCCACATTGCAACTGGAAACTCTATAAGGAAGTAAGCTAGGGTCATCATAGTGCTCACCTCATTCATTTTCTGTCTCTTGGGCATCATTGCTCTTCATTTCCTGATGTCTGATGTCTTCAACACTGTTATTTAAAACATTGTATTTGGATTTTTTTTATTGTTTCATGCATAAAGGTAAGTCTGATCCCTGTTACTCTTACTTGGTTGGAAGTGGGTGTCAGACCACTAATTTTTGTCTGACGAATGTACTTATATTCCTTTTACATTTAATGCATTTTGATTCATTTTCTTCACAACTTGAAACCAATCTGGGTATGTAGATTCAAAGAAATTTTGTGAACTGTCCAAAGTCTGAGCTGAAATGCTCAAATATGCCAAATTGGTTTATCATTAGAATATGAGTTAATTTAATCCATCACATTAAGAAATTTAAAAGGGCAAAATTATCCAATCATCTCTAGATGAAGAAAAAGAGTCACATAAAACCTAAAATCCATTTATGGTAAAAATTAAAGAAGACATCCTTAACCAGATAAAAAGCATCTACAAAAAAAAAAAAAACACTAAAGAAATACAATAATTAACATGAAATTCTGAAAACATTTATTTTAAGGTAAGAAATAAGCTAAGGGTGTTCACAGTAACTACTTCTATTTGGTAGTACTTGCATGTTCTTGGTATCTATGAATTACCACAGTTCAAGGATAATCTGTGGTTCATCTGGTCATCATTATTGGATTTCAAGGGTTATTTTCTAGAAAAGTTATATCCAGTTTTATAATTAGCATTAAAAATTCACAGGCCGACTGATTGCCTCTTTTTTGCTTTCTAAGATGGACATTTATGTCCTATTGGACTACATTTCTTCCCTTTCCTTCAGGAATAGCAAAGAGTAACTTCTATAGGAACACTGCCACACCAATGAGCTCCACCTCCCTTTGACTTGGGGCTGCTGTGCTTTCTGCTTATCAGCTCTGAGCAACATATTAGATTATCCCCATAGACGGTGGAGCCCAGAGTAAGTCAAATTCTGTATTCTCCACTCACTGCTACCACCACCTACCCCAGTCACTCCAGAATTTTAGGTTTCAGAGTAACTTTAGAAGAGAGAAACTCACAAAGTTGTATTATAGTCTCATAGTTCCACCAGCTGGCAAGATCGTCATTTCCTCCCCCACTGCCTCCTGAGTCACTATACCCTTCTAGTTCCTCCGGGGAGCTAGACCCTTTCTCCGCCTCCCACCTTTGGCATAGGGTTAGGGATTGTACCCCCATTGCCTTATCCTACAAGTGACTCTGAAGAAATGGATCTTATTTGTTCTCTCTGTAAAATAGTCTGTTTCCTTAGCAATAAAAAAAAATTATATGGGGCCAAATGATAACATAAATGGTCCATTTTCTAGCTGGGCCCCTTTACTGCTGCCTTATTAGAGGAGTATGGAGGGTCTGGGTAAGGGCGACAATGTGACTGTGTGCAGGTAGGGGAGCATGCTGATGAGTGTGGTTATTAATAGCAATAAGAGTAGGGGAGGTATGAAAAAGTACGTGGGAGTTAGAAGAAGAGAGGGTGGAAGAAAGATGATACAGTTTGGATGTCTGTCCCCTCCAGACCTTATGTTGAGATGTAATCCCCAATGCTGGAGGTGGGGTCTGGCACGAGGTATTGGGGTCATGGGAGCAGAGCCCTCATGAATGGCTTGGTGCTATCCTCACAACAGTGAGTTCTCACAATATCTGGTTGTTTAAAGGTGTGTGGCAGTTATCCCATCTCTCTCTTGCTCCCACACTTGCCATGTGAGACATCTGCTCCCCTTTCCCCTCCCACCATGATTATAAGCTTCCTGAGGTCCTCACCAGAAGCAGATTCTAGTGCCAAGCTTCTTGTACAGTCTGCAGAACCATGAGCCAATTAAACCTCTTTTCTTTATAAATTACCCAGTCCTAGGTATTCCTTTGTAGCAATGCAAAAAGCCTAATACAAGAGTGGCCTGTAGAGTTACTTTCCTCTCATGAAAACTCCACCTGCACATCATAATTGCTAAGGTGTACCAGGCAATCTTGGAGTCTGGCACAAGCTACTCACTAACTACAGCTACAGGCATTTTTAAGTATGATTCTCTTCTTTTCCATACATTTTAAAAGAACTGTTTATCTGCTGAGAAATTGTGTATCATTTGCATGGTGGCCTATTTTCTATGCATGCAGCCGCTTTCCAATTTGACTTTAGGGTCAAGTTGCTTTTCTGATTGATTTAGCTGAGTAGACTTAAGTGCAAATTGAGAAGAGAAACCCATTTAAATATCGTATAATGTGAAAAGGTGAAATCTGTCACCGAAAAAAAAGGAGGAAGCTAGAGGGAAAGAAGGTCGATTGCTGATTTTGCCCTTGACATTGTTAAGATGTGGTTTTGAGGGTTTTACTGTGTCTGTGGATAATTTGGAGTTTACGTTCCCCAGAGTATTCCACCCTCCTCACAATAATTACAGTAATGACACCAAGAGTGTCTTAAAAATTCTCATACATCTACACTGCATACATTACATTGCCGCACACAGTCCTATTTGCTCAGTATGCTCCTTTCGTAATAATTTGAGCTGCTTCCCATTTACCTTGAGTAAATATCAAACAGATTTTGATATCTATATCTGTCTCATGAAATATACATCCTCTCTAACTGTGCCCAAATGATTAACTTACAGCTATGTGATGATTAGCATAAAAATCTCATCACAACATGAGATAGAAATGTTATCACTAATTGCTGTTTGAAGTGAAGAATGTTTTCTGCATAGAAATTAATGATGCATGCTTACTTCTCTGTTAAACTAGAAAACCCAAGACTGTTTTTGGAGAAGAAAGAAATTACCTTTGAGGTTGTGTGGGGTTTTTTCCTCTCCCTTAGATGATCCACAGTTAACCAAAGGAATTGTGGAAGGCAATGGCTAATGAAGTTCCATGCATAAATGAGACAGATGCACTCAGCCCTGATCAAATCAAGTCTTGCTATCAATCCATGACTCAGCTATTCAACTGCAGGCAGTGACTCTTTCCCTGGGTATGAGAGCCTCCCTGTAGCCTTGAAACTTGACTGATAAATGTTCTTATGTTTGCAGCATATCCTAAGAGTGTCCAGGTTCTTTAGAGAACCTGACGGTCTTTATATTATTGGTGATCATCCTGGGCCTGCTCAAGCAGCCACGCAACTATCTATGAGTTGGATGGTACCTCAGAAAGCCTTGCTTTATTTTCTAGATTTAAAGAACATTGAGCTGTGACTTAGATTTTGACAATAAAGTCACGCCCTGGTCCAATAGTTATCTTAATTCTAAGTACCAGCCAGTCTATCACAGAGATTGCAATGGAACATGAATTTTCCACAAGCTAAGCTTGTCTCTGAGATTCTGCCTTGCCATCCAAATCATCATCATCATTATCACTCATACTTATGCTGGGCCAATCATGCTGCTAAAAACTTAATGTGCATTTTCTCAGTTAATCCTGACCCAATGCAGTGAGGTAAGTCCTATTTTAATCCCCACTTTAGAGATGAAAAATCCTGGGTATAGAGCTTGTAAGTAAGATCACAGAACTGACCAAATTTGACTAAAATCTAGACAACTCAAAACTAAGTATCTTCCTCAAACATACTTCTCTGAATAGTGAGCTTTCTAATATTCCCAGTGTGAATATATCCAATCTAACTGGTGCATTTTCATTTTAAGGAATAGAAAGTGGGGTTTGAGCAGTGCCATGCTTCAGCCCAGGAAAGAGGGGACCCTGCCCTGAGCCCTGTGCTTTAGAGGGTCCCATGTATCAGAAAAACACACCAACAGTAAATTTACTGAAGGATACATGGATGCTTCTAGCACCAGGGATCTGACACTCAGGGCTGGCACAGCATGAATCTGCATGAATCGAAGTGTTCACCTCCAGGCTAATGCCATTTAGGCTCCAAAGAAAGGTGGCTCTCAGGTCCTGCCTTGGAGAGAAGACTGTGTCTGAATGTTGTGAAGACGGACGTTGCTTTAGAGCATGAAGATTTGAGGAACAAAAGTATTCAAGAAGAATAGACAAATTCATCAACTTGTCAAATCTTTCCTCTCAGAGAGCACAAAATCAATAGGTTCTCACATAAGGGAGTATTGTTTCCCAGAAGTGAAGAGCATCTATTCTTTGGATTCTTGTTATGCTCCAATTTGTGGTTCCAAGGGAACTCGTGAATTAGCATGGCAATTGCAATAGTTGTACATGGTGGCATTTTGCATTGTTTAATATTTGCAATGTTAAATAATTTTTACTTATAAATTTGATGTGTTTGTCTAGGTATAACACTTCTGAAATGCGATATCCATAATTTACACTGGCAACAAGATGGGCATTTTCTTTTTTTTTTTTTTTGAGATGGAGTCTCGCTCTGTCACCCAGGCTGGGGTGCAGTGGCCAGATCTCAGTTCACTGCAAGCCCCACCTCCCCGGGTTCACGCCATTCTCCTGCCTCAGCCTCCCAAGTAGCTGGGACTACAGGCGCCCGCCACCTCGCCCGGCTACTTTTGTGTGTGTTTTTTAGTAGAGACGGGGTTTCACTGTGTTAGCCAGGATGGTCTTGATCTCCTGACCTTGTGATCCGCCCATCTCGGCCTCCCAAAGTGCTGGGATTACAGGCTTGAGCCACCGCGCCTGGCCAGGATGGGCATTTTCATACTGGAATTGCGCAGTTTTACTTCGTGAAATTAATAATATTCAGCAAACATTTTAAAATCCAAGTAGAGAAAGGTTGCTTTATTTAAATATCTTAATTTAAAAATTTGATCTGTGTTAATTATAGCTAATAATTCCCCTTCGGCCAGGCGCGGTGGCTCACGCCTGTAATCCCAGCACTTTGGGAGGCCGAGACCGGTGGATCACAAGGTCAGGAGATCGAGACCATCCTGGCTAACCCGGGTGAAACCCCGTCTGTACTGAAAATACAAAAAATTAGCTGGGCGTGGTGGCGGGCGCCTGTAGTCCCAGCTACTTGGGAGTCCTGAGGCAGGAGAATGGCGTGAACCCAGGAGGCGGAGCTTGCAGTGAGCCGAGATCGTGCCACTGCACTCCAGCCTGGGTGACAGCAAAGACTCCGTCTCAAAAATAATAATAATAATAATAATAATAATAATAATAATAATAATAATTCCCCTTCATGGCCGGGCGCGGTGGCTCATGCATGTAATCCCAGCACTTTGGGAGGCTGAGGACGGTGGATCACGAGGTCAGGAGTTCAAGACCAGCCTGGCCAAGATGGTGAAACCCCGTCTCTACTAAAAATACAAAACAGCCTGGCATGGTGGCACGTGCCTGTAATCCCAGCTATTCCGGAGGCTGGGGCAGAGAATTGCTTAAACCTGGAGGGGCGGAGGTTGCAGTGAGCTGAGATCGCACCACTGCACTCCAGCCTGGGTGAAAGAGCGAGATTCGATCTCAAAAACAAAAAGAAAATAATAATAATATTTCCCCTTCATTCAATAGTTAACTTTAAATTATTGTGTTAAAAATTTTGTGTTAGCCCCACCTGGCAAGATGGCCGAATAGGAACAGCTCCAGTCTCCAACTCGCGGTGCCAGTGACACAGAAGACGGGTGATTTCTGCATTTTCAAGGGAGGTACCGGGGTCATCTCACTGGGGAGTGCCGGACAATCGGTGCTGGTCAGCTGCTGCAGCCTGACCAGCGAGAGCTGAAGCAGGGCGAGGCATTGCCTCACCTGGGAAGCACAAGGGCAAAGAGAATCCCTTTTCCTAGCCAGGCGAACTGAGACACACAACACCTGGAAAATCGGGTAATTCCCACCCCAATACTGCGCTTTAAGGAAACGGGCACACCAGGAGACTGTACCCACACCTGGCCGGGAGGGTCTCACGGCCACGGAGCCTCCCTCATTGCTAGCACAGCAGTCTGTGATCTAACCACAAGGCAGCAGCGAGGCTGGGGGAGGGGCGCCCACCATTGCTGAGGCTTAAGTAGGTAAACAAAGCCACTGGGAACCTCGAACTGGGTGGAGCTCACAGCAGCTCAAGGAAACCTGCCTGTCTCTGTAGACTCCACCTCTGGGGACAGGGCACAGCTAAAAAAACAACAGGGGAAGCAGCAGAGGCCTGTGCAGACCCGAACGACTCTGTCTGACAGCTTTGAAGAGAGCAGTGGATCTCCCCACACAGAGGTTGAGATCTGAGAACTGACAGACTGCCTGCTCAAGTGGGTCTCTGACCCCTGAGTAGCCTAACTGGGAGACATCCCCCACTAGGGGCAGTCTGACACCCCACACCTCGCAGGGTGGAGTACACCCCTGAGAGGAAGCTTCCAAAGTAAGAATCAGACAGGTACACTCGCTGTTCAGCAATATTCTCTCTTCTGCAACCTCTGCTGCTGATACCCAGGCAAACAGGGTCTGGAGTGGACCTCAAGCAATCTCCAGCAGACCTACAGCTGAGAGTCCTGACTATTAGAAGGAAAACTATCAAACAGGAAGAACACCTATACCAAAACCCCATCAGTACGCCACCATCATCAAAGACCAGAAGCAGATAAAACCACAAAGATGGGGAAGAAGCAGGGCAGAAAAGCTGGAAATTCAAAAAATAAGAGCGCATCTCCCCCTGCAAAGGAGCGCAGCTCATCGCCAGCAACAGATCAAAGCTGGTCAGAGAATGACTTTGACGAGATGAGAGAAGAAGGCTTCAGTCCATCAAACTTCTCAGAGCTAAAGGAGGAATTACGTACCCAGCGCAAAGAAACTAAAAATCTTGAAAAAAGAGTGGAAGAATTGATAGCTAGAATAATTAATGCAGAGAAGGTCATAAATGAAATGACAGAGATGAAAACCATGACACGAGAAATACGTGACAAATCCACAAGCTTCAGTAACCGACTTGATCAACTGGAAGAAAGAGTATCAGCGACTGAGGATCAAATAAATGAAATGAAGCGAGACGAGAAACCAAAAGAAAAAAGAAGAAAAAGAAATGAACAAAGCCTTCAAGAAGTATGGGATTATGTAAAAAGACCAAATCTACGTCTGATTGGGGTGCCTGAAAGTGAGGGGGAAAATGGAACCAAGTTGGAAAACACTCTTCAGGATATCATCCAGGAGAACTTCCCCAACCTAGTAGGGCAGGCCAACATTCAAATTCAGGAAATACAGAGAACACCACAAAGATACTCCTCGAGAAGAGCAACTCCAAGACACATAATTGCCAGATTCACCAAAGTTGAAATGAAGGAAAAAATCTTAAGGACAGCCAGACAGAAAGGTCGGGTTACCCACAAAAGGAAGCCCATCAGACTAACAGCAAACCTCTCGGCAGAAACTCTACAAGCCAGAAGAGAGTGGGGGCCAATATTCAACATTCTTAAAGAAAAGAATTTTAAACCCAGAATTTCATATCCAGCCAAACTAAGTTTCATAAGTGAAGGAGAAATAAAATCCTTTACAGATAAGCAAATGCTTAGAGATTTTCTCACCACCAGGCCTGCCTTACAAGAGACCCTGAAGGAAGCCCTAAACCTGGAAAGGAACAACCGGTACCAGCCATTGCAAAAACATGCCAAAATGGAAAGACCATCGAGGCTAGGAAGAAACTGCATCAACTAACGAGCAAAATAACCAGTTAATATCATAATGGCAGGATCAAGTTCACACATAACAATATTAACATTAAATGTAAATGGACGAAATGCTCCAATTAAAAGACACAGACTGGCAAACTGGATAAAGAGTCAAGACCCATCAGTCTGCTGTCTTCAGGAGACCCATCTCACATGCAGAGACATACATAGGCTCCAAATAAAGGGATGGAGGAAGATCTACCAAGCAAATGGAGAACAAAAAAAAAGCAGGGGTTGCAATCCTAGTCTCTGATAAAATAGACTTTAAACCATCAAAGATCAAAAGAGACAAAGAAGGCCATTACATAATGGTAAAGAGATCAATTCAACAGGAAAAGCTAACTATCCTAAATATATATGCACCCAATACAGGAGCACTCAAATTCATAAAGCAAGTCCTTAGAGACTTACAAAGAGACTTAGACTCCCATACAATAATAATGGGAGACTTCAACACTCCACTGTCAACATTAGACAGATCAACGAGACAGAAA
>NC_045440.1:97966854-98002645 GCF_002776525.5 Piliocolobus tephrosceles
TTCATCCCTGGGATGCAAGGCTGGTTCAACATTCGCAAATCAATAAATGTAATCCAGCATATAAACAGAACCAAAGACAAGAACCACATGATTATCTCAATAGATGCAGAAAAGGCTTTTGACAAAATTCAACAGCCCTTCATGCTAAAAACGCTCAATAAATTCGGTATTGATGGAACGTACCTCAAAATAATAAGAGCTATTTATGACAAACCCACAGCCAATATCATACTGAATAGCCAAGAACTGGAAGCATTCCCTTTGAAAACTGGCACAAGACAGGGATGCCCTCTCTCACCGCTCCAATTCAACATAGTGTTGGAAGTTCTGGCTAGGGCAATCAGGCAAGAGAAAGAAATCAAGGGTATCCAGTTAGGAAAAGAAGAAGTCAAATTGTCCCTGTTTGCAGATGACATGATTGTATATTTAGAAAACCCCATTGTCTCAGCCCAAAATCTCCTTAAGCTGATAAGCAACTTCAGCAAAGTCTCAGGATACAAAATTAATGTGCAAAAATCACAAGCATTCTTATACACCAGTAACAGACAAACAGAGAGCCAAATCATGAATGAACTTCCATTCACAATTGCTTCAGAGAGAATAAAATACCTAGGAATCCAACTTACAAGGGATGTAAAGGACCTCTTCAAGGAGAACTACAAACCACTGCTCAGTGAAATAAAAGAGGACACTAACAAATGGAAGAACATACCATGCTCATAGATAGGAAGAATCAATATCGTGAAAATGGCCATACTGCCCAAGGTTATTTATAGATTCAATGCCATCCCCATCAAGCTACCGATGAGTTTCTTCACAGAATTGGAAAAAATGGCTTTCAAGTTCATATGGAACCAAAAAAGAGCCCGCATTGCCAAGACAATCCTAAGTCAAAAGAACAAAGCTGGAGGCATCATGCTACCTGACTTCAAACTATACTACAAGGCTACAGTAACCAAAACACCATGGTACTGGTACCAAAACAGAGATATAGACCAATGCAACAGAACAGAGTCCTCAGAAATAATACCACACATCTACAGCCATCTGATCTTTGACAAACCTGAGAGAAACAAGAAATGGGGAAAGGATTCCCTATTTAATAAATGGTGCTGGGAAAATTGGCTAGCCATAAGTAGAAAGCTGAAACTGGATCCTTTCCTTACTCCTTATACGAAGATTAATTCAAGATGGATTAGAGACTTAAATGTTAGACCTAATACCATAAAAACCCTAGAAGAAAACCTAGGTGGTATCATTCAGGACATAGGCATGGGCACGGACTTCATGTCTAAAACACCAAAAGCAACGGCAACAAAAGCCAAAATTGACAAATGGGATCTCATTAAACTAAAGAGCTTCTGCACAGCAAAAGAAACTACCATCAGAGTGAACAGGCAACCTACAGAATGGGAGAAAATTTTTGCAATCTACTCATCTGACAAAGGGCTAATATCCAGAATCTACAAAGAATTCAAACAAATATACAAGAAAAAAACAAACAACCCCATCAAAAAGTGGGCAAAGGATATGAACAGACATTTCTCAAAAGAAGACATTCATACAGCCAACAGACACACGAAAAAATGTTCATCATCACTGGCCATCAGAGAAATGCAAATCAAAACCACAATGAGATACCATCTCACACCAGTTAGAATGGCAATCATTCAAAAGTCAGGAAACAACAGGTGCTGGAGAGGATGTGGAGAAATAGGAACACTTTTACACTGTTGGTGGGATTGTAAACTAGTTCAACCATTATGGAAAACAGTATGGCGATTCCTCAAGGATCTATATCTAGATGTACCATATGACCCAGCCATCCCACTACTGGGTATATACCCAAAGGATTATAAATCATGCTGCTATAAAGACACATGCACACGTATGTTTATTGCAGCACTATTCACAATAGCAAAGACTTGGAATCAACCCAAATGTCCATCAGTGACAGACTGGATTAAGAAAATGTGGCACATATACACCATGGAATATTATGCAGCCATAAAAAAGGATGAGTTTGCGTCCTTTGTAGGGACATGGATTGCAGCTGGAAATCATCATTCTTAGCAAACTATCACAAGAACAGAAAACCAAACACCGCATGTTCTCACTCATAGGTGGGAACTGAACAATGACATCACTTGGACTCGGGAAGGGGAACATCACACATTGGGGTCTATCATGGGGGGGAGGGGGGAGGGATTGCATTGGGAGTTATACCTGATATCAATGACGAATTGATGGGTGCTGACGAGTTGATGGGTGCAGCACACCAACATGGCACAAGTATACATATGTAACAAACCTGCACGTTATGCACATGTACCCTAGAACTTAAAGTATAATTAAAAAAAAAATTTGTGTTAAATTTATGTAAGCTTTTTATTACAAAGTTACAGTAATCAAAACAATATAGTACTGATACAAACACAGATATATAGACCAATGGAGTAGCACAAAGAACCCAGATATAAACCCTCACATATATGATCAAATTATTATATTTTTGCAATTAAAAAGCTTACATAAAATTTAGTATAACACAAAATTTACTATCTTAACCATTTTCATTGTACAGTTCAGTGGTGCATCACATTGTACATTCACGTTGTTACGCAGCCATCACCACCATCCATCTCTAAAACTCTTTTCATCTTGCAAAATCAAAATTCTACTCCTTCAACATAACTCCTCATTCCTGACTCCACCCAGCTCCTAACAACTACCATTCTACCTTATGTCTCTATGAATTTGACTCTTCTAGGTACTTCATATAAGTAGAATCATATAGTATTTGTCTTTTTCCAACTGACTTACTTCACTTAGCATAATGTCCTCAAGTTGCAACCATGTAATAGCATGTGTCAGAGTTTCCTTCTTTTTAAGGCTTAATAATATTCTATTGTCTATATATACCACGTTGTGCTTATCCATTCATCTACTGACGGACACCTGGGTTGCTTTCACTTTTTAGCTTTTGGTTATTATTCTGGTACAATGCTGGTATATGGGTGTACAAGCTTCTTTTTGAGACCCTGCTTTCAATTCCTTTGGGCGTATACTTACAAGTAGGATTTCTGGATCACATCATAATTCTATTGTTAATTTTCTGAGGAACTTTTATACTGTTTTTCATAGCAGATTCACCATTTTACACTCCCACCAATAGTGCACAAAGCTTCTAATTTCTACACCTCCTAACCAACACTTATTTTCTGTTGTCGTTGTTTTTTTCATAGTCGGCATCCTAATGGGTATGAGGTGTGTGAAGTGGTGTCTCATTGTGCTTTTGATGTACATTTTCCTAATGATTAGTGATGCTGAGCATCTTTCAGGTGTGCTTATTGGCTAGCTGTATATCTTCTTTGGAGAAATGTCTGTTCAAGTCCTTTGCCCAATTTTTAATTGAGTTTGGTAGTTATGTTGTTGAGCTGTAGGAGTTTTTACAGATTCTGGATACTAACCCCTTATCAGAGATATGCTTTGTAAATATATCCTCCCATTTCTTAAGTTGCCTTTTTATTATGTTGATTGTGTCCTTTGATTCACAGAAATTTGTAATTTTGGTCTAGTCAAATTTAGTTTAGTTTTTTTTTTTTTTTTTTGACCATGCTTTTGATGTCATATCTAAGAAATCTTTGACAACTCTAATGTCATGAAGCTTTTCCCATATATTTTCTTCTAAGAGTTTTATAGTTTTAACTCTTACATTAGGTCTTTGATACATTTTGAGTTAATTTTTGTATATGGCATAAGGTTAGGGTCCAACTTCATTCTTTTGCATGTGGATATCCAGTTTGTCTAATAATATTTATTGAAAAGACTGTTCTTTTCCCATTGAATGGTCTTGACACCCTTGTCAAAAATCATTTGACCATATATGCAGGGGTTTATTTTATTCTGGGTTCTGTATTCTATTCTATTGGTCTGTATGTCTTTATGCCAATACTATACTGTTTTGATTACTGGGGCTTTGCAAGAAGTTTTGAAAACAGGAAATGTCAGATATCTGTTCTTTTTCAAGATTCTTTTGGATGTTTGGAGTTTCTTGATATTTCATATGAATTTCAGGATGAATTTTTCTCTTTCAGTTTTAATAGGGATTGCATTGACTCTGCAGATGACTTTGAGTAGCATTGACATCTTAATTACTGTTAAGCCTTCTATCCATGAATAAGGGATCTTTTTATTTATTTGTGTCTTCTTTAGTTTCTTTCATTAATGTTTCATAGTTTTCAGTGTATAAGTAGTCTTTTTCCTCCTTGGTTAATTTATCCTTAAGTATTTTTTTGATGCTATTATAAATGTAATTGCTTTCTTAATTTCCTTTTCAGATATTAACTGTTAGTATATATAAATGCAACTTTTTTTGTATGTTGGTTTTGAATCCTTCAACTTTGCTGAATTTGTTTATTAGTTCTAACAGTTTTTTGGTGGAATCTTCAGACTTTTCTACAAGTAAGACCCACGTCATCTGTAAATAGAAATCATTTTACTTCTTCCTATCTAATTTGGATGCCTTTTATTTCCTTTTCTTGACTAATTCATCTGGCTTCAATAATTCTGAATAGTTTAGAAGAAAAATAAACTTTGGAAAACATAAAAAATGTACAAAAATGTTTTTAATTGTTTACATTCACTTTAATTTATGTTTCTGTTAAATACATTCAAATTTTTCTATATTAGAATTCAAATACTTTTTAGTCTTTTAGAACATTATTTTAAACAGACTACAACTATATAATTATAAATTTGTAATCACATAGATTATAATTGTGTTCTGGATTATAAGAATATAATCCATGATTTTGCTGAAAAGAAGGCAAGATAAATAAATTTTACAGAATACATATGTAATAATTTGTGAATTATGTGTGTCTTTATTATTCATCCAAATATTACTAGCCCATCAATAGAATATCAGACATGGGCAATAACGATTAAATTCAACTATCTTTGGTATTTTGTTGACTTTTAGTCATTATGAGTGTATATTTGTCAAAGTACTTAGTTTAACAGTTTGTTAGTCTTCATGTATAACTTTTAAATATTTAAGTATATTTAAAAGTTTTTCTGTCACAGTCAAGAATCCCAGAAATAGCCAGTTTGGGCTGATCTGTAGCTCAATGCTCTCCTTGCCAGAGTCCCACCAACATTAAGGACTTGGGTTTGCAAGTACACTCTTACAGTAGGTTTCTCATTTACAGAAGTTATTCTGATGGGATAACTGCCCTTCAACATTGCAGCCAGGATGGTGTTTATGTGTTAGAAATCTGTCCATGCACTCCCCTACTTGGAGCCCTTTGGTAGCTCCCCTTCCCACTTGGGATGAGTTCATGATATCAGCTTTTTCCTTCCTAGACTCACTTTATACTGCTCCTCCTCTCTTCAGCCAACTCAGGCCATGTTGGCTTTTTACCAGTTCTTCCAACATTTCCCCTCCTGTACCAAGACCTTTGACCATGTGGTTCCCTCTCCCCATGACGCTGTCCCTTTACTCCTTCCTTTGCCTAGCCTACTCCTGCCTATCCATGGAACTCGTCTCCACGGTCTCTCCCTCTGGGAGGCCTCGTTTGAATCTTTCAACTAGATAGATATCAATTAGAGCAAAAATAATTATTATGCTGGTCATGTGTAAAAGCTAACACTGACTGTTTGCTGTACAATGAAGTAGTAAGCACTTCATGTGTATTAACTATTTTAATTCTCGCAAAAGTCTCCCCTCCAATTTTATAAATAAGTAAGTTAAGACTTAGACCTAAGTTAGGTCACTTGCCCAGGGTCACATTGTTAATTAGAGGTGGGGCCAAGATTTTAATCAAGACTGTCTAACTCCCAAGTTTATATACTTAGTCACAGTGCCATATTGGTTGTCTCTAGCAAGGGTCCTCATTCATAATTTGGTCATTCATCCCAAATGTTCATTAAGTTTCTACCATGTGCAGGCACTCTGAGGCACTGGGAGTGTGGTGTTTAGCAGTGAAGCAGATAAGGTCCCCACACTCAAGGAACTTTGTTCTAGTGGGGGAAGAAAGACCACAAAAAGTAAAAATAAGCAAATAAACAGACAAGATATTCCCATGGTGCAACTGGACAGGTTCTGTGATAGAGAGTAAGTAGGGGAAACTTACTATTGACAGAATAGATTCAGGTGGTCTCTCTAAATAGGGATCATTTGAGCTGAGTCCTCAAGGATGATGGGGTAGAGAGAGATGATTGTTTTTCAAAAAATTACCTTTTTATGGTAATAGAGGCCCTAAATTTTAGCTGGAGTACAGATACTATATTTTCCTGCCCCACTTTGTAATCAGGTGTAGCGATGTGGGTCATTCCTGGAAGTGGTATGAAAAACTTCCAGGAGGTTTCCTTAAGAAGAGCTAAGGGAATGGGAGTGCTTTCCTCCTCCCCATCTTCCTTCTTGCTAGAAAGTTGTAGCATTGGCAGCAGATTTAGACCATGAAGTGAACTTGGGAATGGGAGTCACACATAGCAGAAACAAACAGAAAGATGTGTAGGTCCCTGATACTCTGAAATATCACACCAGCTCTGGACTGACTACCTCAGATAAACTTTATTAAAAGAGTGCTTCCTACTGCAAGACGACTGGACTTCTTCATCCTTCTGAAGATTTAACACTGCCACTTGTGAAATGTAGGGAATAAGCATCATGCACAAGCTTTCACCCACAGTAGTGATAAATTAGACATCCTCAGAAAGTCATTACAGTTGCCTCTGACTCCCAATCACAGGAAATGGCTGGGTTCTCTTTCTCTCCGGAATGCGTTTGGAAGGTGTTTGGCATGCCGGGAGGGCTACTTGATCGGATGGCACCTGCCAAACTGACATAGATAAAACCTGCCACAAAGCAGATCTCTGAGAAGTGCCTCCATGACACATCAGTGATTTCACAAACACATTCGAATGCTCAGATAAATCTTTGATGTCCCTGACCTTTGCACCTCCAGATGGTGGCTGAACAAATAGAAATCAGTCTTCTTTGAAACCCTTCAAAGCAGTGAAATTGCCTAATCAGTCTGTTGACTATTCTTTGACTTCCAAAGGTCAGGAAGGCTTTCGATTTGTTCATCTTTCCAAAGACACGTTCACATTCTCTTCTAGGTACCTTTGTTCTGGGAAATTTAAATCCATAACTGATCTGTTTGATACACAACTTTGAATTCCACATAAAGACTTGGCTGTTTTTTCTAAAGACCGAACATGATTATTTTCAAAACAGTTGTACAAACATTCTATTAGGAAATGTAAATAGAACTTATCAGCATGGAGGTAAATAATTAAGAGGAGAAATTGATTGTTTTACCAACATATTTAGAGCTCATGAAATGACAAATGTGTTACTGTCATTTCACCAGAATATTCTGTGTACAATCCAGTGTGCTGAGGTTGTTATGTTACCATCTATGTGAACCGGGCCTTGGTCATGGTCCTGGCAGTAGGAAGACTATGTGGCTTGTACTTGTTTTTCAACAATTGTTAACTAAGTAATCAACTCTTGAGGATGACTCTCACCAGGTAGAAAACACCATGAAAATTACTGTGTGCGGAGATGAGCTAAGAGGCTGATACTTTAGGGTTTTCTCTGTCATTATGACCCTCATAATCAGGACTCTATAGATAAGAGACAAAATACATTTAAACTAACTCCATAAAAAAAGAGGAGATACTGAGGTATCACGTGAACTCAAAGTCTCAGATATAGTGAGGCTGAGGCTTCAGGAATTGAACGGGAGACTGCTGCCTGCTAAGCAGTGCTTTTCAACCTGCTTCACCTCACAAATATTACATAAAATGATGATATTTCTATGGCCCATGGGGATAAAATAATGAGACTGCTCCAATGCAATCGCAAGTGACTTACTCCTTGTCATACTGATCAGCCATCCAGATTCCCGATAAAGCCCTTTACTCTCCCAGTTCCCAAGCTCTCAGGAAAGCCATGGCAGATATTTATGGAGACCCTGTTGTGTGGCAAGCACTATTCTAAGCACTATACCTGCATTTCATCACTCATCAAATCCGCACACAATCCTTTAAGTCAGCTACTATATTTTCCCATTTTATAGATAAGAACAACGTGCCCAAGGTCGTGGGACTAGTGACGGAGACTGAGTTTGAATCAGTTTGGCTCCTGTTTCCCCTTAAGCCTCAGTTTCAGTGCCCCAATGTTGGAAGGTAGTAAAGCTTTCTATAACAGGGAGGGAACTGACTGCTTGAGCTTGAGTTAGGTGCCCACTCCTTGACCAATCAGCCATGAGAAGGGGATGGCCTCACACTGTAGACAGCAACTAGGTGCTCCCGCTAAGCCCTGTGGAAGTGGGTAGGGGCAAGTCCTAGCAAAAGAGTGCTTAACAGTCACTCATAAGGGTCCTCTTCCTTCTCTCCCTCCCCGAGTCCCTCAGGGACTAAGGTTGACTTAATTGTTCTCTTCTGTTCACAGCAAGCTGTCATTCCATTGCATCTCTTGCTTTATTTCATCCTATTTCTGTTCTCCACTCCCATTCTCCTCCCAACCCCAAAGGCAACCATCCTACTTTGTTTCATAGGAATCATGTTCTTTTTATGTGTTCTTACATAGCGCGTCAATATATATTGTTTTGTGTGCATGCATTATTCATTTACATACATGACATTGGGCTACAGGTCCTGCTGTGTGTCTTCCTTTTGTCACCCAGTGTTACGTTCATAAAATCTATCCATGTTGCTGTGTGCATGTCCAGCCCATTGCTTCTGACCACAGCATGGACTCTATGATGTGCCAGCAACACATTTTGCTTTATCCCACCCATGTCCTATTAAGTCATGTACTAGTGTGGTCTATGGGCTGGCAGAGGTGAAAAGATCTTCCTTTTCATGTAGCTTCCCCCCACTACTCACAGCATCGCATCACAGGGTCAAGTGTTTCTCCTCCACTTCACGCAGTTTGGGAGCCCTCTTGTCTGGAAAGGCCCTTCCCTGCCTGGTGCCTCCAGGCTGGGCTGGTTGTTGCTCCTTTGTGCTCCCGAGGTCCTCAGTGCCTGCCTTTATCAGAACAGAGGCCACAAGACACCTTGGTTAAATGTACAGTCTCTGGGACCAGACTGTCTGGACTCACAACTCTGGCTCTGCCATTTACAGGTGAGTCACATAATCTCTCGGTGCCCCCACTTCCTTGCCTGCAAAGTATTATTAACCACAACTACTCAGTGGATTGGTGTGAGGGTTCAATAAGAAAAATCTATGAGAAGTGCTAATAATAGTACCTGCCATCAAATTCTATTTGTGCCTATAAAAATAACGTTCGTTGTATGTAATGAAATTGTGTTTACTTGTGTGTCTCCACCATCAGACTAAGACATCCTCAAGTCTAAGGACCTTGGCATTTTCATCCCAGAGCCCCACACCTTGCAAGTGCCCAGAGCATGGTCACTGGATGATGCTGTTTTCCCACTTACCCTCTGGTTTGACATGGCTGCAGGATTTGCATATGGAAACTGACTGGGTTGAGAAGAGACTCAAATAGGGACAGACTGGAGATGTAGGCTTAGAAAGGAGAGATTTCCTGAAGCTTTAATGCCGTGCAATAGAAATATACAGCATCCACTTCCTTATACAACTAGGCGGGTCAGCAGGTCACCTGTGGCAGACCCAGGAGGACATCCTCACACCAACAGGTGAGCTCGGCTCGGAGCATGGCCAGGAGCCAGCCCATGGCCACATGCCACCACTTTCTGGTCTTCTGTGTGTTTGTCTTAGTGTCCTCATCTGTAAAACAGGACTAATGGCATCTACCTCACAGGCTGATGTTAAGACTTTGTGAGGAAACAGTTTTCAAAAGCTTAGAAGAGTGTCTGACATGTCCTCAACTGGCAAGAAATGTCAGCTCCTCTTCGTGTGATGATCATCAAATCCACTTTTTTTTTTTTTTTTACAAAGAGAGTGGATAGACACCATGTCATTTTCATTCTTGTTTCAGGATCTTGGGAATTTGTTTGTCCATTGATGCATTTGTTTTTGTCTTTATTTATTTATTTATTTAGAGTTCTGGTGGAGATCATTTGTTAGCAGGTTTTCTGTTGGAAGGTGCAAGCCTTCTTCCCTAGCCTGAATAAGTGTGCCCCTGTATGAAGAGGGGAGCAATATAGCTTCTCAATCTTTGAAGCCTTCCTAAGGACAACATCTCTCAGGTTGGAAATTCTATGAAATCCCAGCTTCCAGCAACCCAGTCAGGTATTCCTAGGGATATGAGAGGGCTTTGTTCACAGTCACGGAACATATATAAATGGAGATAAACTCAAATGGTTTGTTGTTTTGGTTAAAGTAAATAAAAGGGAAGAAGGACAAGGAAATCAAATATGGGTCCAGTGGGACCATCCTCAGTGTAATAACAGCCTTTCCCATTAGCTTTCTAAGCAACTTTTAGGCTGCTGCTGTGCTGCAGAAAGACTTTTTAAAAATGCTTTGGTTTCATACATGGAAACTAGCCCTTGGGGTGAATTGCTGGCTGCCCTACATTAGAGGCCTAGCAGTAAAAACCATTAGTTCTAAAGAGAGGTTAATTATGAGGAGAACTCCCTGGCCTAAGCTGAGGCAGTTACAGTGATTTCCAGTGAGAGGCTAATCAGGAGGCCACCTTGGGTGGCAACAGCCCTGTCCCGGGCAAGGGCTTAATGGGAGTGTCTAATACCATTTGCAGTGTTTGGGTTTATGTGGGGACCAGGAGTCCTGTTGTGTTTGGGTTCATTAGCTTCAGAGATTATTGCCTATGGGGATTCGCTAACAAGTAGCAGGGGAAGCGGGGAAGAGGCAAGATGAGCTGGAGAGATTCAGCAAGACCTCTTATTCTATAAAGTTAAGACCTTAATGAAACCCCAGACTTTGTCCGGGGCTGGCTCCTTGGTCTATCTGGATTGGCAAATAGGCGTAGACAATATTTTACAGGATCTTACACCCCATGTCATCTATTCCAGATGATTCTGCAATCAGCTGTGCCTTAAAACATGCTCATGAAAGCTACTTCTGATTTCCAAGCAACTGCATGAGATTTAGTTTAGAAGCCCTTGAAAACAAAGTTTGTATTTTGTTAAGAAGAGTTTGTTTAGAGCCAGCAACACAATTTCCAACCCATTCACAACCCTCCACCAACATTCTGAGGGCAAATAGAAATCCAGGATGTGCAAAATTTAGGAACTTTTCTCCAAGAGATATTTTGGCAAAATGTATATAAGCATCAGATTTCACGGTTACTAACTGAGCACCTACTATATGCTTGACACTGTGCAGAGCACTTTGCTTTGCTCCACGATTCCCACAATGCTCATTACTCCACAGGACAGGGGTATGATCATCAGCTCTGCAGATGGTGAGACTGAGGCTCTCAGACTCACAAAAGGCCACACAATGAGGGCAGAGCCAGACTCTGTCTTCCGGTTCTTTACCTTTTGTCATTTTTCTGTCTTCTGCCCTGCCTCAACAGAATAACCTAAATACTTAACTGTAATGGAGATTAGAACCATTGTAGCAAGTATTTAGCTTAAGGGAAGAAATGTTAAAATGTCGCTCCCTGTGGGTTACTGAGTGTGACACCCCCTGACCTCACCCACCCTCTACATGTTGGGGCCAGGAGCCCTGTTGTGTGTTGTTGTTTGTCTTCCCAACTTTTGAGTGAATAAGTATGCAGATAAACCTTGTGACAAATATCAGGTAAATCTGAAGTGGCTGTTTCTGTTGATATTTCATTTTTATATGTTTTCCATATCTGTGAAAATTTTCAGTAAGTAAATTTTTCTTTTAATATCTTCAAATTGAATTATATTTTAAGAATATCTACTTTGCTGTGCTGGCACTGGATGAAATTCTACCATTTTGAACTTCTGCTCTTCATGTCCATGTGACAATTAAGGTAATTATATAACATTCTTACTGAATGATGATCTTGTCACAGGTCAATAAAAATTAATGTATTTCTATTCTTCACTCTTCAGTTTCTTACCAGCATTCAGCTTAAGCATTTTTAGCTTTTAAATATTGTACATGTGGCAATGTCTATAAGACATTTCCACTTGAGTTCAGCCAAGGCAGTATGCAAATGAGGAGCTGACACTGTTCTGTAAGTCAGCAGAATGCAGTGGCTAACAGTCTGGTTTCTGGAGCCAGCTTGCCTGAGTTTGGTTCCTGGTATGCCAACACTTCTGCTGTTGATCTTGGGCAAGTTACGGCACCCAGCTCCATCTTATGTTCTCTGTAAAAATAAGATTAAACATGCCCCTGCCCCGTTTGGTTCCTGCAAAACCATTATTTATGGAAAGTGTTTAGAAGGATGCCTGGAATATAGTAGCTCTATATAACTAATTGCTGTTATTATCATTATGTAGGAAAAACGATGAATAGGACCTAAAAAATTTGGAAGGCAGCTACCGGGACATCAGGAATCAGGACTTGTGTATGCTGGGCCTCACCACCACGACCTTCCAGAACTGAAGATCTTGCAGTACTAAAGCACTTAATGATTATCTTAGTCCATCTGTGCTGCCATCACAGAATGCCACAGACTGGGTAATTGATCAACAACACAACTTTATTTCTTGCAGTTCTGGAGGCTAGGGAATCCAAAACCAAGCTTCCTGGCATTGGCATCTAGTGAGGGCTGCCCTCTGCTTTCAAGGCAGTGCCTTGTTGCTGTGTCTTCACATAGCAGATGGAAGGGCAAGAGGGCTGAACACTGTATGAAGCCTCTTTTACAAGGGCCCTAATCTCATTCATTAGATCTCCACCCTCATGACTTAATCACCTCCTAAAGACCCCTCTTAACACTGTCACACTGATGATTAAGTTTCATCATATGAATTTTGGAGGGGACACAACCATTCAAACCATAGCAGTAATATAGTCATGACTCTTCTCCCCTAACTCGCCTCTTAGGCCTGTAATGTTCACGCTTTTTTGAGAACATTCACTCTATTCAATAAATCAGCTCGTAGTTCACAAAATATACGCAAACAATCTTAAGATGTGAAAGTATAAATAAGTAGCCACTTAGCAAAAAGTATGATTCTCATAGGCAGAATTTATGGAATGTGTTAAGCTTAAGATAAACAGCAAGCTGAACGTGTGTGTTATACCCAGATAGAGCAGGATGAAAGGACTGAGAAATAGCTAATGTTTATGATGCAGCTGAGTATTAAATACTTGTAATGTACTACATAGACATTTAGACATAAGGCTAAACACCAAGAGGCACCAAGAGGTACCAAATAGACACGAGCAATTTAGATACATGATCTCCTAATTTGGCAACCTATTGGCTATATCTTTCTGGTCTCATGTGTCCTCTGCCCCCAAAAACAAATAGAACTTATAGCTGCTTATCTGGCTAACTGGCAAGCCATAGCTGTCACCAGGCATACTTGTCCTTATATCTCCAGTAGAGCAGGTATGTGACATCAACCCAGCATAATCCATCTGTGGGATCTATCTATATCAGGGATTCCCAAGACCACCCTCATGTTCAATGATTTTCTGGAAGGACTCACGAAAATCAGAAAAGCAGTTATACTCATGGTTACAGTTTATTATAGCAAAGGCTATAGATGAAACTTGGCAAAGGAAAAATATGCAAAGGGTGGAGTCCAGGAGAGACGAGGTCCACGCTCCTAGTTGTCTTCTCCTAATGGGGTTGTATGAACAACACTTAATTCTCCCAGAAATGATGTGTGATACTACATGCAAAGTACTGCCAACCGGCAAGTTTAACCGTGCTTTAAACTTGGTGTCCTGCGTTCTTACTGGAGTTTAGCCACATAGGCATGGAGTGCCCATGTAACTTAGCCGCTCAAACCCTAGCCCCCTGCCGCCCCCTAGAGGTCAAACTGATAGCATATGGCCCAAGTCTACCACCTAAATCACATTTTTAGCATAAACTATCTGGTATGGCCCAGGGCTCTGGGCAAACAATAACACTTTTACTGTGTCCGGAATTGGTGGGTTCTCGGTCTCGCTGTCTTCAAGAATGAAGCCGCGGACCCTCGTGGTGAGTGTTACAGTTCTTAAAGATGGTGTGTCTGGAGTCTGTTCCTTCAGATGTTCAGATGTGTTGGGAGTTTCTTCCTTCTGGTGGGTTTGTGGTCTCGCTGGCTTCAGGAGTGAAGCTGCAGACCTTCTAGGTAAGTGTTACAGCTCTGAAGGCAGCGCCTCTGGAGTTGTTCGTTCCTCCCGTCCAGAGTTAGTCATTCCTCCCGGTGGGTTCGTGGTCTTGCTGGCTTCAAGAGTGAAGCTGCAGACCTTCGAGGTGATTGTTACAGCTCATGAAGGCACCGTGGACCCAAAGACCGAGCAGCAGCAAGATTGATTGTAAAGAGTGAAAGAACAAAGCTTCCACAACGTGGAAGTGGACCCCAGCAGGTTGTCCCTGGCTGGCTCTGGCAGCCTGCTTTTATTCCCTTATCTGGCCCCACTCACATCCTGCGGATTGGTCCGTTTTACAGAGAGCTGATTGGTCTATTTTGACAGAGTGCTGACTGGTGTTTAGGATCCTGTAGCTAGACACAGAGCGCTAGACAGAAAAGTTCTCCAAGTCCCCACTAGGTTAGCTAGATACAAAGTGCTGATTGGTGTATTTACAAACCCTGAGCTAGACAAAGAGTGGTGATTGGTGCGTTTACAATCCCTTCGCTAGACACGGAGTGCTAGACAGAAAAGTTCTCCAAGTCCCCACTAGATCCAGAAGCCCAGCTGGTTTCACCTACTGGCTCCCGCACCAGGGACGCAGGCGGAGCTGCCCACCTGTCTGGCGCCGTGCACCTGCACTCCTCAGCCCTTGGGTGGTAAATGGGACTGGTAGCTGGTGGCACAGGGGGCGGTGCTCGTTGGGGCCCCGCAGGAGCCCAGAGCCGGGCCGGTGAGGGGGAAAGCTCGGGCGTGGCAGGCTGCAGGTCCCCGGCCCTGTCCTGCGGGAAGGCAGCTGAGGCCGTGTGAGAATTCGAGCGCAGCGCCAGCGGGCAGCACTGCTGCCAGTCTCATCCTCTGCAGCTGCTGGCCTGGGTGCTAAACCCCTCCCTGCCCCCCGCCTGCAGCGCCGGCCGGCTGCTCAGAGTGCAGGGCCTACCGAGCCCACGCCCAGACCGGAACTCTCCCTGGCCCGTGAGAGCCACGCACAGCCCTGGTTCCCGCCTGTGCTTCTCCCTCCACACCTTCCCGCAAGCAGGGGGAACTGACTCTGGCCTCGGCCAGCCCAGAGAGGGGCTCCCACAGTGCCCTGGCGGGCTTAAGGGCTCCTCAAGTGCTGCCAGAGTGGATGCTAAAGCCCAGGAGGCACCAAGAGCGAGGGCTGCTAGCATGTTGTCACCTCTCATTATCAGTAAGGATATTCCAAAGGCTCAGGAATTATCTCCCTGAACTAGTCCAAGGGCCAGTCCTTTCTTTGGGATGTACAGGTTTGAACACCCCAGACCCACTGAGTTAACCCTTTTCTGTACAGTGGGGTCCTTCCATTCTACTTGTGTCTGATCCTAAGTGCATTAACTTACGCCGTCTCTCGCCTCTTGCGTCTTACTTAAGTGTTTTAAATTGACTTAATAACCTTGTTATTTGCAAATTTTAATCTGCCTTTTAATGAGCCTCTCTGGGGTAGCTTGTTTGATGGTGTATTTGTAGACTATCATTTCAGACTTATCATTTCATGTACTTGGAGCTAACTTCTCACCAGACATGTCTAGCCTTCATCATTTGCTTTACCCACCCATCATTAGGTGGGTAAAGAGAGGTGGTATATTAGTGTGCTTTTCCTGAGCTGTGCCATGGAGACAAACAATACCAATGCTTACAGTGACTATGGTTATAAATTAGGAATCTATATAACCTACTACAGTGGGATAGAGAGGAGGAGAAAGATAAAAAAGCAGATTTGTAAGAGTATTATTATAGGTGTGGTCTTGTTCATTGCTTCTGGGCACTGCTGACCACGATTTGCCTACAAGTCACATTTAGTGAGTGCTCACTACAGACCAGGCACCATGCTAACCACTGGAGATGAATTAGCTTATCCTCACAAAAACCTATGAAGTAGGTATTATTTGTATCTTCACCATTTTATAGATGGGTAAATGGAGGCACAAAGGAACTTTGAGCTTGTGTGCTTTGTCAATAGTGGAGCCAGAATTCAAAGGCTGGCAATAGAGTTCACACTCTTAACCACTCTGCTAGGTTGTCTGGGCTCTCTCGTTGGTTTGTCTCAGCTACCTGGCATAGAATAGACATAATTCTTTTAACTATGAGTGGCAGAAACTCAACTCAAAATGACTTAATTGAAAAGGAATACTTAACTCCACAAGCTTGAAAATTTCCAGAACTAGAACTGAAGCAGTTGGATCCAGGGGCTCAATCAGGAAGTTAGGATTTGACTGCCCTCTTGCCATCTCTCAGTTCTGTTTCTTCTCTGTTGGTCTCACTTTTCTCTCGTGGCTGTTGGCAACTTAAGGCTGACGTTCCCAAAGTTTGGCAATCCCAGCTGTATGAGAGACATTCTTTTCCCCAAGAATTCTAACCACAAACCAAGGAGTTGGAGTGGCTTTGGTTTCCCTAATCACTCCAGTCACTGGAGTAGAGCAGTGGCCTGGTGTGGGTGATGTGTCCATTCTTGGTGTTGGGTGCTGTGATCCCACTTGAACCACATGGATTAAACATAAAAGAGAGCATTGCCCCAAAGGAAGAGGAAACAGCTCCAGGCAGGCAAAAATAATCAATGCTCTTATTGGGTTCAGAAAATATATGAATATTGGAAAATGGATGAATGGATGGATGGATGGGTGGGAGAGTGGATGGATGGATGGATGGATGGATGGATGGATGGATGGATAGATGGGTAGACAGAAGGGTATATGGGTAAATGAATGCAAAATGTAATGCCCAAGACAAGGGTCTTTGTGATGAGAAATGCATAAGAAAAATACTTCTTGTGCACCCGAACAGTAAGAGGAGTCAAGGTTAGGTTAAGTCAGGCAAGGTTAAAGAAACTTTGCTTCTCTTCCACAAAAAGAGACACCAGGATATTTGGGGGAAAGGTAGAGAAAGACTATTGAAAAAAGGTATATGAAACAAAGAATGAGAACGTGAGGTGGAATTTCTCTAATGGAGACAATTACAGTTTTAATAGGACATCTGCTTCGAGCAGTGTGAGTTTCTGGGTGCTGCTATTGTTGGTATATCTCTTTTTCTTGGTGCAGTAACTAGGCTGCAGTTGTCACGGGCAATTACAGCCCAGTGTGCAAAGTCACACGTCCCATCTGGAGACACCAGTCACCTCAACTGGCACAAACCAGCAGGATCCTCAGGAAATATGAACTCACTCCACAGGGCTTCTCAGATTCTCTTTAACTTCCTAACTCAAACTGTTCTTTTAGGTTGCTCTCTAGTTTTCAGCCTTGTTTGTGTCCCCGTAAAGCTGCTGTTTGGAAAGCTGAATTTTCAGAATGGGATTTGGCAAGGCAAATAGAGCCTCAGTTGGGAGAGATTATCTGTCCTGCTGAGAAGGTTATGAAAAAGGACAGGACGATGGATTCCAGCAGCAGGTTTAGAGAAAGAAAAAAAGAGCGATGTACACACTCACGTACATAAGCATCTTGAACTGCTTTTATGCAGAGCTTGGGTTCAGCAAGTCCTTAGCATATTTCAGTCCAAAACCCTTGTCTTATTTTATTTTTTACCCTATGCTACATTTCAGAAAAAAATGTAATCTGCATCTTTCTAGTTCATCTGACTTCAATTTTGTTCTTCAAATTTATTAGCTGATCTTTTATTTTTTAACTCATACAGTTACTCTTATATAACAACTCCACTCTTCTAGAGCTAAGTAGATGTTTATGTCTTTTGTGTTTATGTCAGGGATTTGTTGTGAGAAATCAGGGGGAGGGTTGCTTCCAAGAATTTGAATTTTCTTTTTCAACACGAAAGTTTCTAAGAGTCATGAGCATCTGCTCTGCTAGGCTAGAGGGCTCAAGTCTAGGGCGCCTTTTCAGGTATGATGCTTCTTTCCTTGGGCTCTGATGTGGGACTGAGTTTGCCTGCAATCTGGGACCTAATATCCTATTTCCTTCTGCATCAGGACTGGTGATGCCCATCTTAGGCCAACTTAGGGTTTAATGTAGGAAAACGTTTTCATTGTAGAAGGCAATTTGCCAACCAAAAATTATGCCAAAACTGAAATCTGAAGGGAGAGAGAACAAAATGTGGTTGCTTTTACTAACTTTTGCCAACCTGGCTGGGCTAAACGCAGCACAAAGCAAGAGAGCTGGTTTTCTAACTGCACCTCGGGCAGGCAGTGACAGAAGTCCTTTAGGAACCACACATCACCTGCAAGACATGGAGAAAGTGGAGATTTGGCAAGGAGCTGGATTCTTTGTACAGATAATTTCAAACTTGTCCTTTCCCTGCTCTTTCAACTGGTGAGATACTCTGTAAGATTTTCTGCCTCATCCTATTTTATTGCCAGCCTATCTCCACTCAATCCAGTTTTGCCCAGATATAATTAATGGCAACAAGAGCTTTCCAGCCTACAAAATTAATTATGGAAATGGCTGAAACAGTGTCTTGATGGCAGAAGGAAGAAACATTTCCTTATAATTTGCCATGCAAACAATCCGCTACATCCGTAACTGTGCCTTTTCACATGCAAATGAGGGAGCCAACCTGACATATGATCTTAATTGGGCCTCTTTAGGAAAGGAAGTCACATCTGAATTTGGCTTCAGGAACTTCTACCCCCATTCACCTTAGTACATAAGGTCAAATGAATATTTTTTAAATGAATGCCTCACTGTTATTTCTTTCCGTGCCTTTCCCAGACTATTCATTCGGATTCAAATCTCATAGTCCAGGCATTAATACTGACAATTCATCTGACTGTTTAACAAAAAAGAGAGATAATTTCTTACATACAGAAACAGATAACCCACTTCCCCAGACTTGATGAATTTAAATGCGTTAACTTCGTCTTAGAAAGAATAAAGCCAGTAATAGTGAGAGGAAGTCAGAAGTGGGCAGGGCAGACCAGGTAGGCCTTTATAAGCCTTGCTAAGCACTTTGGATTGGAGGGTTGAAAGCAGGAAATGACATGATTTGAATTAATACTTCCTCTTTTGATTTTTTTTATATAAAGTTAGGATTCAAATTCCATTTAGGATGCTATTTTAAAAAGAAAAAATGCAAGACCCAAGAGAACCAGAAATCACCAGTCAGGAGCTGCCATATTATTTTCAAATATTCTCCTCTACAAGTGGAACTACCCACACAATACCAGCATACTCATTGGTCTTGCCACACAAGGAAGAATTTGTGAGAAAAGTCAAAATTCAGTTTATAACATTCTTTCTCCATAAATGACCAGAGGATATCAACTTTTTCTTTATGATATGACTTAGGCTAAGAACTGTGATCTTGGATGCAACTTAGCTTCCTTGGCCACCCTGGTTTCTGCCTGTGACTGGTTATGCTTTGTCATTGAAAGGTCCTGGCTGACCTTGGTCAAGTCACCCACCTTGCTGGCCTCACTTTGCCTCTTTTGTACCATGAGCCCAGACAGGATGATCTCTGAGGCATTTCTGTCTGTCTCCTCATAATTCTAAGTCTCCACTTTGAATCTACGTTTCCAATTAAGTGAGTGATCTGTGAGTGATTCAGAAGCAACATTCTAAAGGAGTGGTTCTAACCCTGCCCTGCCCTGTTCTCCTGAAGGTATCACACCAGTTGCCTCTTTTAAGTAGGAAGTGTTTGCTTACTTGCATGTTTCCTTCCCTGCCTTCCTCTTGTGCCTTCCATTACAATTATCTTTTCCTTCCAGCCCCCACACCCAATTGTAGCAATTGCCATTTGCTGGGTAGATGTCCGTAGAGCACCTCTAGGTACAAAGCACAACAAGGCCCCAGTTTCTGACCATCAGAGAAGGGAAAGTTAGTGGCCAAAGGCGGAAATGCAAGATAGAAAGTTCAGAGGAAAAGGAGGTCACACAGCAAAGATTTCCTGGGGAAACAAACAGAAGCAGGAGGAAAGGAAGCTGACAGAAATAGCCTCAGGACATTTGCACATGAAAGACTCTCACAGCCTATCTGTGCTGCTCAGTCCCAGCTTTGGTTTCATAAGAGGTAACTCTGGTAAAAGTGAGAGGCTTGTAAAACCAGATTTCAGAGCGTATCTCTCTCCCTTCCTCCAAGAAACAAGCCTCTAGGCCTCCACACACAGAAACCACTTTCCACAAGGCTTTGCCTTTTGGGGTTCAGAAGAGAAACGAAATACAATAGACCATTTGGAAGGGAAGGGTAGCAGGAAAGAGGGGGACAGCTAGTGGAATAATAGCCAATCATCATAAACTAACATTGAACCCTAAAGATTCAGACCTGCATTTAGAGCACAAAACAATTAGTTCCCACATAGACTTAGTCTTTACAAATATTTAAGTTGGAAAGAGAGAAAAGAAATAAATCCTCATTTTGATATTTGTAGGAAATGTATGTTTTAGCTTGGGAGGCAATGGGGTGCTCTAGGGTGGGAAATGTCTTGAACAATTAAGGTGCCTGCTCCTGCCCTTCATCTAAGCAGACTGCCTTCCCATCGACCCTGAAGCTATCACTGCGGTGTCTACCCACTGTGTTCACTTCTGCAAACTTCCATGACAGAAGAAAGGGGGACTTGCAGCTGGACGCTGCTCCCTGGCTCTTTGGAGCGGGTTCTTTACACTGTGCTTCTCCACAGCATGGACCATAGATTAATTGCAGGCATGACTCACGGAGAGCTTGCTAAAGAAGCAGGGTCCTGGCCTCCACCCAAAACTTCTGACTTTGAATCCGTGTCTAACATTTATTTATTTATGTACTTACTTGTTTATCTGTTTTGTTCACTGCTACATCTTAAGCTCCTAGAAAAGTATTGAGCATGGTAGATGCTCAATAATTATGTACTGAATAAATGAATGAATTCACATATTACATTCACTTGGCCACAGTGGTTGGCTTTAGGAAACACAATCAGTATGACAGAAGAAGACCCAGTTCGAGGGCTCTTGTTGGGAATGAGAGCCATTCTTTTATTGCTGGCATGGATTAAAAAAACAGCGGGGTGATTTTTGCCTGAGAATAAAGTCAACGGAGAGAAAAGTGGAGCCAAGAGATTGAGTGAGAAAGATGGACCCGATGACACTAAACTTCTGGAGCCAGCTGTGATTTCCTTGGGGATGAGAGGCAATAAATTCCTTTCTGCTGAAGCTGTACTGACTGGGGTCTCCATCGCTCACTGAGACCTGCCAGGCTTCATGGTGCTTCCCTGTCAGGATCACACACTCAGGCTGGGTGACAGCTTTTTCAGAGCAGACTTGATGCCTTTTCGTGTTTCCTGTATCTCTCCTTTTCCAACCTCCTGCTTTTGGGGATCTTTAATGTAGGGCAGGGCTTTCGAGGCATGGCTATGATTGTTATGATTATTGTTAAGAAACTTATTTTTGAAATGCCTTAAGAATTTGCAAATCGTTTTGTATTTATTACCTCATTTGATCCTTTCAAGGACCCATAAATCAGCAGTGGACATGTAATCCTCGTCCAGTTCATTGATGAGAAAATGGACACTTGAGGAGATAAAGGCTCCAGTCCTGGGGTCAGATGACTCGTATGCAGCAGGGTCTGACCTGGATTCTCACCCAGGCCCTCTAATCACATAGCCTTTGCTTTTTCATTTTGTCTTTATGTCTCCTTTTCAAGAAAAAAAGAATAGACCTAAGATTTAGTGAGGTTTCCCTAATGAATTTATAGACTCAAGCCATAAAGAACACTTGAGATTCCCTGGACCTTGCAGGAATGTTTCTGCGTCCCACTGTTGGATTTTGTAAATGGAGCAAGTCTCCAACAGGATGATACTCGGGCCATGGGTGTTTGCTGGAGCTTCCAGATACTTTATGATGAGTGATTAGTTGAGTTCATGTCAGTGACATCTTTGCAGCCCATTTCCTGGTACAGATGGTGTGGACTGAAACATCAGAGTGGGATGGAAATCCATCCTGGTAGAGTTCAGCAGATAAATGACATATTTTAGAACTTGTGCCCAGGCAACATCCCAAGGTACGAGACACCATTTCCCCTTCACCAATACCTAATGCTCACTGTTGAGAAGCCAGTGCTGCAGTGCTGACTTCAGCCTAGACACACACACACACACACACACACACACACACACACCCCTTTATAATTTATTTATTGGGTGTTTTAAAACTGTACCCTTTAGGAAATGACTATGGATGAAAGCCTAGAAATTATATACCAGTAAAAAACAAATATAAATATGATACTAATTAAAACTATAGCAAGATATAAAGTTCACCCTGAAAACATCACCTTGTTGAGAAGAGTCTGTTTAAAGATACAAGTCAGAATACAAAGGCTGGCACCTTGTCCTTAGTGAATTAAAAATTCCAGAGTCCTTCATGGATTTGAAACTTGCCATTGGAATTATAAATATTGCCATATTGATAGATATACCTTGACAGTTATGAATAGTAGTACTAACAATAATGATGATAAATATGTTATCTGAAATAAACAGTGACTAATACTTTATTGTTAGCCAAGAACTCACTCTCCATGTATCATCTCATTTGATAGAACAGTCCTGATGAAAATGTGGAGCTTATCACAGGCAGTGCAGAAACAATCCCATGCATTATCAACGGTTATCCCGAAGCATCGGCTCTCAGAACAAGATCGACTCATTGAGTCCAGCTGGATCATTCTACAGATAACAATAGCCAACATTTGTTAAGCCAGACCCAGTGCTACACATTTTACGTTCATTATCTCATTTAATCCTCACCCCCAGTTTGCTGGTCAGGAAACAGGCTTAGCAATGTTAAGCGATTTATGATGGTTACTCAACTAGCAAATGAGAGAGCCAGGCTGTGTGGTTTAAAGGTGGTATCCTCATGGCTCAAGATACACTGCTAGTTCAGTCCTACACAACTTCGTGTTCTTTACTAGCAGAGCTAAGGTATGACAAACTTTCTGCCTTGGAGCAAGAGGTCCAAAAGAAGACAACGAAAGAGAACCTATACTAACTAGACATTTGCCCTTTGGAAAATCAGTATACCCCCAGCCTTCTGCAAAACGAGACCCTTAGACTGAATGCTCTCTAAAGAATCATTCAGCTCTAACATTTGATGATACCATAAAATATATCATGTGTGGTAATAGGCAAGTGTGTTGGGAAGGGAAATTTTGCTATTAACAAAAAAAAAAAGAAAGAAAGGAAGACAGGAATAAGCATAGCTACTTCTGAATTCCAGAGAGGCAGCAGAATTCCTCCCAGGGGACTCTTAAAATGCATCCTATTAGGCCTTTTTGTTGTTAGTATATTTCTTATAAAAGTTTTAAAAGACCTCTGGTGCCCATAAGTAAGTGATTTCTGTACTTCAGAATCCTTCTCAACACAGGGCCCCAAGCAGCCACCAATAAACGATCAAAGTGGGCTTGCAAGATAAAATGCGTTTTATATCCTTCCTACAAAAGTTTATCTTGGTTTTAAAAAAGCATATGCCTTACAGACATCTCATGGTTATAGTGTAGTGGTCAAATGGTGAATGGGTAACAGCCTGTTGGACAAGTGCAAGGCCTGCTAAATGCAGTTGCCAAGGACAAGGTTAAAATGCATCTGGAAATGAGGTAGTCCAATGACCACAGTCCAAGCTGTGGTCATTGGTTGGCTTTGACAGTGACATTCATAAATTCTCAATATTACAGCCTAACACCTCTGGGATAGAAACTGATGTATCCACTTTCAGCCAGGAGAGAAAGAGAAGCTTCTCGGGGAGAGTCCACACTGCAGACCGTGGGGCTCCCTCTCTGGAAAGACAGTAGCTAGTCTCAGCATGCTGGCTCCCACAGGGCTCACAGACAAAACATCATACAGATGAAAGTACCCTATCAATCTAGTTTATTTCTCTCTCCTTTGGGAGTGAAGATGAGCTTGTGGGATCATAGCAACAAGCTGTAAATAATGGTTGCAGGGACAAATGGAGGACGAGAGCATCTGGGCAGGCTCCTGGCTGCTGCTGCATTCTAGGTCCGCCTGCTTCAGTCACCAACACGCCCAACTCAGAGACACCTCCCGAAGGGAGCGTGTGTCCTCCTGGATTTTATTTCTGCTGCACTTTGCTTTCCTATTCCTGCCAACTTCTCTTTGTTAAAAGTTGAATGATACAACCATAGCTGAGTGAAAACAGCTGGCAAATCTAGCTTTCTTCTCAAAACTGGGCACTCCCATGAGGTTCTTTGATTCTCTGCGAGAAGAGAAAATGGTATCTCCTGAGGTATCCAGCTGGGTAGTCAGTCAAGTACATGCATGGAGTGGCCACTGAGTGCCAGGCTCAGGGGATGCAAGTGAATACAAGGGGTGGGGAGGGCATGGGTCTTATTTCATGGTCCTAGCAGTTTAGATGGAAAGACGACTGAAATAAATAAATACCAATAACAAACGAAACAATGGCTAAGTGCCAAGTGCTGTGAGGGAGGACAGTGGGCAATGGGGGCTCCACATGAGGACCAACCAGGTCTGGGTACTATGTAGTGAAAGTTCACACGCACTCACTGATGTGTGCATATTCACAGAGCTTTGTAGCCATAGCTGCACCCTTAGCATCGCCCTCTCTGCATCAATTTCAGGCATTTCTCTAAAAATGCACTCCCAAGTCCAGGGATAAGCCATGTTTTCCAGCTCCTAGAAACAGTGCTGGCAGCAGCGGTGGTTGGGTCTATCATGGTGGTCAAGGCAGGACTCACAGCAAGAAGACTCTAGTGCTACAGCAGCAGCAGCAATGTGGTTCTAATGGCAGCAGCCTCTGTGGTAAACTGAACTCCCTGGGTGCATCATTTTGCCTTTGTCTCCATGGCCTGAGGAGCAGTATCAACTCTGTGCAGTTACTAATCTGTGGTTTCCCTTACTCTTCTCCTTATGCCATCTAGATTTTTCAGTCAATTCCCCAAATAGATTTCTCTCTGATTGAAATCTCTGGCATGTTTCAGTTTTCCTGACTGGACACTGACAGACACAGGGTGCAAAGATGTCTAAGACGTGGCCCTGACTTCATGCTCTGCTGAGGACAAGCCCTCGGCCTTCCCAGCAGTAACATTTGAGTTCTCTTCTCACTTCTCTGAGAACGATGGGGTAAAGAAGAGAAACCCCTTCACTATCCCCAACTAAATGTGTCCTAGCTTGACTCGTTGCTGGGACTAAGAGCTTTCTCTCACTAAATGTAGGTACCCCAAAGCTTTGTGAATTGCTGGAAGTAACTTGAGAAAATAGAAACCAGTGGAAAGCATGTGCTGAAGGAAACTTAGCCAGGGAACAGAGAAGTACGAATGACAGAAGGCAGCCTACAGAGAGGACTCAGTAGGTTAAGAGTGAGCAGGAAGTAGGAAGAAGCAGAATTCAAGTTGGTCAAGGCCACCTCAGCCCGTTGGCCAGACTGGGTGTCATAAAGGAGGAATGAGCTCCCAGTCTGTTCAGGGAATTGGGATATTTCTGCACAGCCAATTTCAGTCTAAAGCTGAATTTATATCTGCAACCTCTCTCAAACATGGTGGTTAAGGCATGGCTTGTGTGTCAGATCACACACTAGCTACATGATTTTGAGCAGGTTGTTATATTTTTCTGAGCCTCAGTTTTTTCATCTGTTTAACAAAAAAATAGTAGAATGGGGGGAATGTGATGGTCAATTTTAGGTATCAATTTAGCTGGACCATGGCATCTAAATGTTTGGCCAAACACATCTGGATGTTACTATGAAGGTAATTATTTTTAATTTGAGGTTCATGTTTAAATCAGTAGATTTTGAATAAAACAGTTTATCTCCATAAAATGGTGGGTCTCATCCAAGCAGTTGAAGGCCTTGAGAAAAAGACTGACCTCTCTTGAGGAAGAGGGAGTTCTTAGCCTTCAGACTTGAGTGGCTTCATCAATTCTTCCTTGGGTTTCCAGCCTGTCCTGCGGACTTTGAACTTACCAAGCCTCCTCCAATTGCAGAAGCCAATTCCAATTCTTGAAATTAATCTAAATTAATCTCTCTCTCTCTCTCTCTCTCTCTCTTTCTTTCTCTCTCCCTCTCTCCCCTCCCTGAAGAACTACTATAAGGAGTAATCATTCCTACATTACCAAACATGGAAGCCTGATAACTTCGGAGGCCGTTACTCAACCTCCTACAACTTGGTTCCCTGGGCTGGGCTGATGCCCTGAGTTCACAGGCATTTACACTATGCCCTGAGTAACAGCAAAGATCAAAGCCTCACTGACAGGAAGAGAGGTCGTACCATGAGCTCCTCCTGACACAGCCCACTTCAAGACCCAAGAAATGAATGAGGCTTGTTTGCTGAAGGGGGGACCCCGTAATCTTTCCAAAGACTGACTCCTTGGCTGCCTTCCAGAAACTTAGCTTAAATCAGAAGAGGCCTTGGCTGGGCTCATTCTTCTAGGGGGAATGGGTACGGGGAGGAATGGCAGAGTCAGCCCCAACAGAAGTTTATACTGGCCCAGGAATTCATTTGGAAAAAACAGTCTGACTAATAGACCAATTAAAAGGAGGACTCACAGATCCTTTTTTCCCTAATCTGTGGAACTTTCTGTGCCAAGAAAGGCAGCTTAATTTTTTTGACATAGCAAACTTTTTCTCCCATGTCCAGCTCCACTCTCAAGGAGGAGAAAACCATCTATCTTCATCTGTGCTAGCAGGCTGCTCAGTATGAGAATATGGAGGACTGAAATGATTGAGCCTGACAGGCAAGTCCAGTTTTCCTTTTGCACAGGGAATGGGGGCAGTAGGCAGGAAAATTCTCAACTTTAGCTCTCTTGCTCTCTGGTCCTCACTCTGACATAATTGGCCCCTCACCAAATCTGCTTTCTTCTCTGTAGCTGCTCTACTCTTGGTCTACAGCTTTAGTCTCTCCTTTTCTCCCACAGCCCCTGCTTATTTAGCCCAGTGTGTGCAGATATAAAACCATTACTCTTCAATCTTTACTTCCCTGGTGATTCTTCTGAGAGGTGCCCTGCACAGATGCTGGCAATGCCCAACTCTATTCCCTCTGCATTTACCATCACTGTAAATGTAGCCCAATTCTCACCTGCCAATCAGCACCCATGATCCTTTGCGCTTTGCCCACAGCCTCGCTCTGTTAGAGCCCCCTCTACCCACTGTGCCCACTGGAGCCCACCCAGCTCCCTCTGCCCTCAGATAGGATGACTCCAAGGCCTGTGCTTTACGCTGACTCCCAGCGTTCCTCAGTGTCCACAGCGACAACTTGCCTGATGAGGGACTTGACTTGGCTGCCTTCCCATCTCAGTTTTACTGCCCCACTCCTCACCAGTGCTTCCTGCAATCACCTCCAGAAAACTACAGTAGTCCCCTTGTATCCACAGTTTTGCTTACCAGAGTTTCAGTTGCCCACAGTCAACCCAGTCCAAAACTATCACGTCACTATTCTTGTGCTTTGGGGCCATTCTGAAGTAAAATAAGGGGACTTGGACACAAGCAATACCATGACAATCTGGTAACTGAGAGGGTGTATTAGTCTGTTTTCACACTGCTATAAAGAACTGCTTGTGGCTGGGTAATTTTTAAAGGAAAGAGGTTTAATTGACTGACAGTTCAGCATACCTGGGGAGGCTTCAGGAAACTTACAATCATGGCAAAACGCAAAGGGGAAGCAAGACACCTTCATAAGGCAGCAGGGAGGAGAAGCACCAAGTGAAGGGGTAACAGCCCCCTTAGAAAACCATCAGATCTCATGAGAACTCACTCACTATGAGGAGAACAGCATGGGGGAAACTGCCCCCATGATCCAGTTACCTCTGCCGGGTGTCTCCCTTGACATGTGGGGGATTATGGAGGTTACAATTCCAGATGAGATTTGGGTGGGGACACATAAAGCCTAACCATATCAGAGGGCTACTAGGTGACTCAAGGTGGGCAGTGCCACAATGTGGAGATGCTGGACACATGTAGGATTCATGTCCTCGGTGGGATGGTGCGATATTTTGTCACAGTACTCAGAACTGAGCCTTATTCAAAACGTATGTGTTGTCTGTTTCTAGAATTTGACATTTACATCACAATGCCTACATCGCTCCCCTCACTTCATCTCATCACGTAGGCATTTTATCACCTCACATCATCATAAGAAAGGTGAATACTGTGCAATAAGATATTTTAAGAGAGAAAGACCATATTCACATGACTTTTATTATATTTTTATACTTGTTCTATTTTATTATTAGTTATTATTGTTAATCTCTTATTGTGCCTAATTTATAAATTAACCTTTATCAAATAGGAAAAAAATGATATATATGTATAGGATTCTGTACTCTCTGCAGGTTTCAGGCATCCACTGGGGAAAGTATCCCCCCCAGATAAGGGGGCTACCATATTTGCACTTGAATTCTTGCCTCGGGGTCTGCTTCTGGGAGAAATGTGAGCTGGAACATCCTCCTGTCATCTCTGGCACTGCCTGTATTCCCCACACGCCCATGGGCATGAGCCTTGGAGCAAACTTTCCTATCTACTGTTATGGCTTTATCCTGAAATCTGCTCACTTTGGTAATAGTGGGAGAAAGCAGATAGGGCCCAGCATTTCCTTGCTGTTTGTTGTCAGCCGAGATTCTTCACTCCTGTTTGCTTAGTATCTCATTTTTACACCCTACTTTAGTTTCTCCCACAATAAACACACACAGGCTTCCTTCTAGAAGATATTCCAAGGTTGGTTATGGTAAGCCTCATGTTTTTCTTGGTATTTTGCTTGTTTCTCATTTTTTAACCTCTCTCTCTCTCTCTCTCTTTTTAAAAGAGATTGGTTCACGACCTCTGGAACAATTCAGATTCATCACATGACCTCCTTCTTCTCCCAAGCCAAGTGCAGGCAAATGGCTCTCCTAAGGCATCTTCAGTCATCACTTGTCCTTATTTGCAACTCTGTCAAATCAGAAACTGACCTTCCTGAATCAGCCCTTTCAAAGCTGTTATTATTTATCTTTCTGGTCTCCGAATTCCCTCAACCTAGTTAACATCATTTTAGTGCAGACAGGCTTGAACTATACCCAGGGTGGCTCAGCATCCATTGACTCGCATCCTGTCATTTCCAGCAGTGACAAGACCCCTAAGTCAGCTTTGCCCCAAAGTGAGGTCAATGACCTCGGTAATTATTGCTCCACTCCTGGGTGTCTCTCGCTGTGTGTGGCCATTAATTCCTGGCTGATAGTAATGCTTGTTCAGTGTGATTTAAGAAACAAAACCTAATACAAATAACTATTCCTATTGCTGGTAATTGGATCAAACTTCCTCAATGTTATCCCTAACAGAACCCAACTCTCTAGAGAAACCCTTGTTTGGGATTTGGAAGAGGGAGAGATCAGTGTTCAACTCTGTCCCTACTTCTCCAGGTCTTCCTTTCTGCCTATCCCATAAGTTTCTAAATGACTGTGAGGTTGGTGGCTGCAGGGAAGCCATGAAGGTCAATGCAAAGCTCCTGGGCTTTGAAATCCTGACATCCCGGGTTATATCTCAGTTCTACCATTTGTTCGGCATGTGGCTCCTAAACAAATTAACCACCACTCTAAGCCTCAGTTTCCTCAAGTGTAAAATAGGAATGATAAAATCTACCTGCACATTAAAAGAGACACAGTGTATCTAATTCATGGGTGAATTATGGAGAGGAGTGTGTTGAAATATTTCACTATGATTGTGGATTAGTTGATTTCTTCTTGAAGTTCTGACAATGTACACAGAGAACTGAGCACAGGGCAGGCATGGTCGGCACTAAATAAACACACACATTTAACAGGCAGAAAGCTAAAGTAGGGTGATAGATACAATATTTTATTTTTCGCAGCCATAAAAAAGAATGAAATCATGTCCTTTGCAGAAACATGGATACAGCTGGAGGCCATTATCCTAAGCGAGTTAACACAGGAACAGAAAACCAAATATTGCATATTCTCACTTATAAGTGGGAGCTAAGCACTGAGTACTCGTGGACATAAAGTTGGCAACAGTAGACAGTGCGGACTACTAGAGGGAAGAGGTGGAAGGAGGGAAAGGCAGAAAAACTAACTGCAGGGTACTATGCTCAGTACCAAGGTGATAGATCATTTGTACTTCAAACCTCAGCATCATGCAATACACCCATGTAACAAACCAGCACATGTACCTTGTGAATCTAAAATGAAAGCTGAAAAAAAGTCATATGTGCTATGTTTGAATTCCAGCTTATGCATCTATTAGCTGTGTGAGCTTTGAAAAAAAAAAAAAAAAAAACCTTAAATGAGTACTAGTTCTTCATTTGTAGAATGGCGGTAACAATTCTAGCTATATGATGGGCATTCAGTATTTCCTATTTTTCCTGTATTTCTTTTCAACTACTTCAAATTTGAGGTAGTTAATAGTGTGGACTCAGTATAATCGATTAGGGTGAAATGTGTTTGTCATTTGTTGTTGCTTTGTTATGATTTTGCCCCATGTCTTCTAATGTTAAACTTCCCAATTAAAAACAAACAAAATATGGCAAAGCCTGAGACCATGCTTAGTTAACAAAAAGGTAAAATCTAAAGTTCTCACTGTCCTGTGTAGTAATGACCCAGGTGGGGATTAAGCCACATATAAAAGATGTGAACCTTATCTCCTAAGATTCAATAAATGTATTTTATTTTGTTAGAAAGCAGTTTCCTTCAGGCTTAGGTCAGAATTTCTCTGAAATAAGATGGCAACATATCTCTACTTTGTCACTATTCTCAGTAAATCATTAGAGCTGTGAAAAATAAATTTTATTTTTAACAAAACATCATTCTAGATCAGGGTCAGCAAACTATATGGCCCGTGGGCTAAATCTAGTCCACTGCCTATTTTTGTATGGCCCATATTTTACATTTTAAAATGTCCTTTTAGAAAAAGTAAAAGAATAATATTTTACAACACATGAAAATGATACGAAATTCACATTTCTGTGCCATAAATAAAGTTTTATTGGAACTCAGCCACACGTATTCATTTATGTACTATCTTTGACTGCCTTCATGCTACGAGAATCGAATAGTTGCAGCAGAGACCATATGGGCCACAAAGCCTAAAATATTTTCTACCTGGCCCTTTATATAAAAAGTTTTCCAGCTTCTGATCTAGATTCTAGATCAATGGTTTATTTAAACTGTTTTAGCTCTAAAACAACTGCCTCCAAGTTACCTTGAGTAAAGGGGATTTATCATCAGGCTCCAGGTTTCCACAGAAAGAGCTGGGACAATCCTAGAGCAAGGTGCTGGCATGCAGTAGGCCGCCGTCCTTGAGCGGAGGCCTCACTGACAGCGATGGAGTTCCAGCCACACTGCAGTTGCTCCAGCCACTGACTTAGAGACAGCAACCTGTACAGGCACCAGGCAAGAGAAGAAATCTGGAGATCTCAATTAGACTAGGAAAATCTCTCTTCAATATTTCAAACCTTTCAAAAGCCAAGGCAGTTTTCATTTCCTTATCTTCCTACTGTTGACTGAGTTCTAGCTACCAGGTGCTGTGCTGAACACTTACATCCATTGTGTCCTTGACTCTTCTTAAGAGCTCTGTGAGGTCAGTGTGATTATCTCCATTTGATGGCTGAATAATCTGAGACTGAGAGAAATTAAACAATACGTCTGCTTTGGTTTGTCCCCTCCAAAACTCGTGTTGAAGTTTGATCCTCAGTGTGGCAGTATTGGGAGGTGGGGGCTAGTGGAGATGTTTGGATCATGGGGGCTGATTTCTCGTGAATAGATTAGGGCCCTTCTTCTGGGCTGAGTGAGTTCTCGCTCTCAGGAATGGAGCAGGTTGCTAAAAAGAATCTGGCTTCTTCAGTCAGCGCTCTTGCTTCCTCTCTCTCCATGTGATCTCTGCACAGACCCACTTCCCTTCCACTTTCCTCCATGAGTTGAAGGAGCCTAAGGCCCTCAGCAGATGCAGCTGCCCAATCTTGAACCTTCCAGCCACCAAAATTATAAGCCAAATAAATCTTTTCTGTATAAACTACCTAGTCTCAAGTATTCTGTTACAGCAACACTCAACCAACTAAGACAATGCCCAAGGGCACCCACCTACAAAGTGTGGATTTGAGGTTTTAAACCAGATTTTTCTGACTTCAAGAGCCCCTGGTTCTACTCATTTTACTCTACTACCTCATGTATGAATTTTTTTTCTAAGAAATGGAAAGCAAAAGCATATACATTTTAAAATAAAGTCTGAGCTCTTGTCTGTTTTTCACTTTATTAGGGCTATGGAGTGGGGTACAAATCCATCACTGTGGGATCCCAGATGCAGTTGGTTGATTACACCTGAAAGTTGTAATAACTTGCTTAAGTGAAGCCTCATTTCATAACCACCAGTGTGCACTCTATCTCCCAAGATGTCCAGTGATTAATTTCTCACACACTTGGGATTTGGAAACTTAAATGTGAGAGTGAGTGGCTCGGCAACCCTCAAAATTGGACTATGATGTGACTTTTCCCCTCGAGATGCCACCACTATTGTGAAAAGCATCACTAAGACTCAATCTCCATGTAGGAATACAGCCCATTTGGGTTGTGTAAGAAACACACAGTCTAGGATGCAGGGGTGTCCTGGATGTCCACTTGGTGCAGACTCCTGTGCAGCCCCCCTGAGAACTCAGGAACTTAGCCTGTTGCAGAACATATGATGGGCCCCAGGGAGAGGGCAGAGGGATCTTCCCAACATCCCTCAAAAGATCTGAAAGGAGACATTGACTTTTTATAAAGAACGATTGTTTTCAGGTAGTGACTAAAACTTAATTTTGCGTACCTAGGAGATCCTGATAAGGATTCTGTCTTAAAATCCTAAAAGCCATCTTTTGGCAGACATTCTCCAACCAATATTTTTTTAAGTTTCAAGTGTAAAATATGAGTGGCATATGTATGCTCATTTATATTAATGTTATAAAACTCATCAAACATAAAAAATATGAAGTATATGACCAGTATTAGCAATGGGCCTAATCTATTTTTTTAAAGAAGTAGAACACAATATATGTCAAACACAAGTATCAGAAATAGACCCTCCAAAACCCTGTAAAATAACTAACTAGCACAAACAGTTACGGGATGTTGGTCTATGCCCAGTGGCTAATGTGAGGTGCAATCACAGATCAGGTTGGGGACAAATAGTTTATGTCAGTGAGGCTGCTTTGGGTGTCTGGGAAACAGATCAAGCTGACAGAGGGCAAAGGACTCTATGGAAGGAAGGCCCTGGGGATCTAGAGTCTGGAAAATCAAGAATGAAAGCATAAATGGCAGAGAAGAAAAAGCACCTCCCATCCTCCTGTCAATGGTAGATGACAGACTGAATCATGCATTTCTCTGTTCTCCCCTCCCATTCCCTCCATGTCCCCTTCCCCTGTTCCCAGTAACAACTTCTCCAAATAGTATCAGGACTTGAGTCACCAAAACCATTTTTGTTGATCTTGTTCTTACAATCCTCTCTCTTTGATTTAAAAAGAGATTTTGCCAACCCCCACTTCCTATGATCTGCCGTTTCTTGGTGACATGCTGTCCTAGCACAGTTCCCAGGATTCTGTCCATAGTGGTGCCAGGAAGTGGGCACACTTTGGCCCTTCTGAGTGTGACAAGACATCATCTTTACTGGGAAAGCAAGTCAGTTGTGGGGGAAGAAGTTGACTATTCAGCTGATTGTTCTGACTGCATCTGGAATCTCTGGACACAGAGTGAGGCCGGGAGGCCAGGAAGTGATGAGGAGTTCTGAGGTGGGGTAGAACGGGAAGCTATCACCTCTCTTCCAAGCAGTGACATGGCATGAAGAAATACCACCTGTGAGTAGTGAGAGAAATTCAGTAACACTGCAGCAGCACAGGGCGAGTCTCCCATGCTAAGGACAGGCTATGTAGCCATCTTCGATAACTCCATCCCACCCATCACCCATGCTTTAGCACTTGCCATTTCCCAGCACTGTGCTCAGCAGAGTACATACAATGAATGCAAAGACAAGTCACACAGCACATAACAGGCACTTAGCAAATATTTGTTGAATGGATAATGAATGAATGAATAACTAAAGACAGTCTCTGCTCTCAAAGTTTTCACATTCCAATAGAAGAGACAGAAGCATGGAAAATGTAGTGCTAAAACAACAAAGGTGTGAACTGGAAACCATACCAGACCACGGGGGTGACTAATTACTTCGATTTGGGTGGGTCAAAGAGGATTGAGTCTGGGTTTTGAAAGAAGAATAGAAGTTTTCCAGTTGCAACCCAGGCAGAGAAAATATTATATGCAAAAGTACAGAGGCTAGTATATGCAAAAGTATAAAATAGAATATGCAAAAGTATGACACACTTGGGGAGCTGTAGCTGTTCAATATGGCTGGAGAGGTAAGTATAGTACTCGGGATGAGGGGAGGATCACGACTGAAAAGGTCAGGAATTGAATCATAGAAGGCTTGACGTGTTATCCCAAGAAGTATGAAATACCATCCTATATGGGATGCATACATCAGTATCCTGTAACCATTCACTTTAGTTATTTGCTTTATAGGGTTTTTGGTATCTTTTTTAGTATTTGTGTTTAACATATATTTCATGCTACTTTAAAAAACAGATTGGCCGGTCGCCGTGGCTCATGCCTGTAATCCCAGCATTTTGGGAGTCCGAGGTGGGCAGATCACCTGAGGTCAGGAGTTCGAGACCAGCCTGACCAACATGGATAAACCCTGTCTCTACTAAAAATACAAAATTATCTGGGCATGGTGGTGCCTGCCTGTAATCCCAGATACTCAGGAGGCTGATGCAGGAGAATCACTTGAACCCAGGAGGCGGAGGTTGCGGTGAGCCAAGATCGTGCCATTACACTCCAGCCTGGGCAACAAAAGCAAAACTTTGTCTCAAAATAAATAAATAAGTAAATAAACGATTAAGCCCATCATTAATATCTGAATATATACTTCACCTTTTAATGTTTGATGAGTTTTATAACATTAAAATATGCTACTCATTTTTAAATGAATGATTTCATTTTTTAAGAACTAGCAATTCAATTGATTGGATTGGGTGGACTATGGTTATTCACTGGATGAGGAGAAATTGAATTTAGGCAAAACCTTCCTGTCAGATTTGGGTAGGCACACACTCAGCCAGCCCTATCATTTCACCTGAAAGAACCTGTCCTGCAGCATGCTGTGACTAAGGTGCCTATCTCCTCTGGGGGTTCCAACATGGGGGTGTGGCTGGACTCTGGATCCCCTACGCCAGGCTGTGTGTGGACAGTGGTGGCTGGCACCTGGTGCTGCCATGCTGTTTTTTGCACTGGCTCCAGGTTTCCTCTCACATTCAGTCTTGCCTCAAGACACAGGCCAAATGGAAATAAACTGTCGCAGTTGGCCCCTTTCCCAGAGAAATTATATTTAGCCTCCAAAAGCAGCAGGCTTCGAAATGGCATGGTTGTCTCAGCTAAAAATGGCCATCCGGAAGGAGCTGGATTATGGGAAGCCATCCAGGCATGAAGAACGGGCCACTTTGAGGCAATGATTATTATGTGCTTCAAGGAGTCCTGTTCTCAAGTCCTCATGGACTGGGCCAAATTAAAACAGATGGGCACATGACATTCAGAAGCAACCACAAAAAGGGCTTATCTGCAGGGTCCTAGGCCCAGATAAGACTTGTGAGTTATACTTCCTCATTTTGTTCACATCCTCCGCCCCTCTGCCACTGCCCTATTCAGGCTGCCCTCCCCTCTG
>NC_045440.1:98007645-98076332 GCF_002776525.5 Piliocolobus tephrosceles
AGAAGACATTCATACAGCCAACAGACACATGAAAAAATGCTCATCATCACTCGCCATCAGAGAAATGCAAATCAAAACCACAATGAGATACCATCTCACACCAGTTAGAATGGCAATCATTCAAAAGTCAGGAAACAACAGGTGCTGGAGAGGATGTGGAGAAATAGGAACACTTTTACACTGTTGGTGGGATTGTAAACTAGTTCAACCATTATGGAAAAGAGTATGGCAATTCCTCAAGGATCTAGAACTAGATGTACCATATGACCCAGCCATCCCACTACTGGGTATATACCCAAAGGATTATAAATCATGCTGCTATAAAGACACATGCACACGTATGTTTATTGCGGCACTATTCACAATAGCAAAGACTTGGAATCAACCCAAATGTCCATCAGTGACAGACTGGATTAAGAAAATGTGGCACATATACACCATGGAATACTATGCAGCCATAAAAAAGGATGAGTTTGCATCCTTTGTAGGGACATGGATGCAGCTGGAAACCATCATTCTTAGCAAACTATCACAAGAACAGAAAACCAAACACCGCATGTTCTCACTCATAGGTGGGAACTGAACAATGACATCACTTGGACTCGGGAAGGGGAACATCACACACCGGGGCCTATCATGGGGAGGGGGGAGGGGGGAGGGATTGCATTGGGAGTTATACCTGATATAAATGACGAATTGATGGGTGCTGATGAGTTGATGGGTGCAGCACACCAACATGGCACAAGTATACATATGTAACAAACCTGCACATTATGCACATGTACCCTAGAACTTAAAGTATAATAATAATAAAAAAAACAAAAAAAAGAAGTATAACTCACAAGTCTTGGGAATTGATTGGATTGAGTGCCTGGGTGGACAATGGTCATTCACTGAAAGAGGAGACATCATCACCACCATAACCATCAGTGCAAATCTTTATATACTGCTGAGTAGGGGGAAGCACTGTTTTGAACACTTTGAAAGTATTAAGGTGTAGGGCAAATACCTAATGCATGCAGAGCTTAAAACCTAGATGATAAGTTGATGGGTGCAGCAAACCACCATGGCACTTGTATACCTATGTAACAAACCTGCACATCCTGCACATGTATCCCGGAACTTAAAGTAAACTAAAAATACACAAATAAATGTATTCATGTGTTCAGTCCTCACAGTAGCCCTCTGAGGTTCGTCCATTCTTGTCCCCACCTGACAGGTAAGAAAACCGAGACACAAGAATTGAAAACTTGCCCAACGTTCGTACATTGGCATTATTCTCTTCACCTTTGTTTATGATATTGTTAAAAATGGAAACAACTTCAAAATACCACAGTAGTATATTGATTATATAGATGGTGGCCCAGTCACATGATGGAGTGCATGTTTTAGAAGAATATTTAATAAATGGAGAAAGACATAGAACATAAGTTAAAAAGTGAGTTATAAAATTCCAGGTGGGGGTGGCTGGTTGCAATGGCTCACACCTGTAATCCTAGCACTTTGGGAGGCCAAGGCGGGCAGATCACGAGGCCAGAAGTTCAAGACCAGCCTAGCCAACACAGTGAAAACCCATCTCTACTAAATACAAAAAAATTAGCCAGGCTTGGTGATGGGTGCCTGTAATCCCAGCTACTTGGGAGGCTGAGGCAAGGAGAATCGCTTGAACCTGAGAGACAGAGGTTACAGTGAGCCGAGATTGCACCACTGCACTCCAGCCCTGGTGACAGTGCAAGACTCCATCTCAAAAAAAAAAAAAAAAGGAAAAAGGCCAGGCGCAGTGGCTCATGCCTGTAATCCCAGCACTTTGAGATGCCAAGGCGGGCAGATCACCTGAGGTCAGGAGTTCAAGACCAGCCTGACCAACATGGAGAAACCGCATTCTACTGAAAATACAAAATCAGCCAGGCATAGTGGCGCATGCCTGTAATTTCAGCTACTCAGAAGGCTGAGGCAGGAGAATCACTTGAACCTGGGAAGCAGAGTTTGTGGTGAGCCAAGATCCTGACATTGCACTCCAGCCTGGGCAACGAGAGCAAAACTCCATCTCAAAAAAAAAAAAAAAAAAAAATTCCAGATGGGAGTATATATATATATATATAAGGCTCCCATTTTCTGATAGGAAAAGATCACTTAAAGTAAATCCACTTAAAATATAAAAAAGCGTTGTAATGAATAAGCAAGAAAAGATTTGATTAGGGTTATGTCTTTAAAATTAAGTTAAATTATGAAAATTTTTATTTTATCTTACATTTAACACTATATGGATTACTATTAAAACTTTGAGCTAATTCTTGGAACCCAGACTGAAAGGAGGCTTACATTTGAGCTTTCTGAGAAACTATATAGTGACCTGAGTACCCCACAAAGTGAATCCTGAGTCAAGGACGTGTGTGCTGCTGGTTGACTCAGCAGGAGATCCAAGTAGCATGGCTGAGGAACCAAGGAGAGGGAGGAGAGGAAGAAATGCAATGCAGGGTACATTATTATCAAGGTCACTCCTGTTGACAGCTAGGGTGTAGCCTCCCCAGTAACCTCTGAGGAGGGCATAGAATGCGTCTCAGAGTTATCCACCTGGGGACTGACTGGAGGACTATTTCTCCAACAGCTCCTTGCCCACATTGCTTATGGGTTTTTCCCGAGGCCATTATTGCTCCCAGCACTTCTGGGCTACTTGTGTCCGTTTGGGAAGCAGTGCTGGTGTCTACAGCATAGAGAAGCCCAGGAGGGAAGTGAAGAGCAGGAGTCCTGAGTGTGGAAGCCCACAGCGAACTGCCTCCCATCCTGCAGCCTTGGCTGTGATGAGAGCAAAGAGCACGAGCACATGAATCTGGCCATCAGAGGTGGGTGACTGTCACGATAGCATGACATCATAGCATTCTCATTTGAATCACAGCATGATCATACTGAGGACCTCTGCAAAAGCATTGCATAGAAATCTTCATCAGTTTTCCCAAAGGCCTTTTGCATCCTTTAATATTCAACTCTTTGAAACCATCTTTCATGCTGTGCTGTTTCTTTTAATTGTTAACTGTCGCAACCCCACCAAACAATGTTTGTTGATGACTTGGTATGTGTTTTCTGCAGTTCTCCAACTCACTTTAATGAGCTTCACAAAACAATACATCTTTTGCAAGATTTGAGATTTCTCTTTGCAGTGAACTTGAAATGCATTTGCAATGAGCAGGCTAACTAACAAAGATACTTATGTGAAGATTGGGAGTATATACAGGGAAGGTTGGCTGTTAAGACTGATAATTAATTTACTCAATGGTCAGTTTATTACTTCTAGGTAGTGTCCTTCACCCACATTCATACCCTTACCCTTCTCCCAGTTGGTTGCCTAATGAAAATATCCCTTGGAAAGCAGAGGTCAATGCCTAAAGCATTGGAAATTCCCACCATACGAGTGTGTATTTCCCTCATAGCCACTCCCAGAAGAGAAAAGCAATGCAGGGTGTGTCCTCTCAAGCATCTCTGCACCTTCCCTACCACCTAGTCATGCCTGACTTCATCCTTGCTGGACAATTTCCCAACATGGACTTCCTCTGCCAAGGATGTGAACTAGGATTTCTTTTCATATCACCTTAGCAATATCTCACTGATATACTGAGACCTCCAGACCCTTAACCCTAACTTCACTGTTACCCTCAAAGCCTCCTGACCCCATGCTTCATTTTCTTTCACATTAGGAGGGAAAATGGTGGTATTATAAAAACATGGATTGGAAGGGCTCTAGCACATCAGACACGTACCCCCATTCATTGACATGTGTCTTAATCTGTTTTCTGCTGCTATAACAGAATACCTGAGATTGGATAATACGTTAAAGAAATTTATTTGGCTCATGGTTCTGGAGGCTGGGAAGTCCAAGATAGAGGGGCTGTATTTGGTGAGGGCCTTCTTGCTGTGTCAGCCCATGGCAAAGGCAGAAGGGCTAGAGAGCATGTGTCCACATGAGAGAAAATGAGGTCAATCTCATCCTTTTATCAGGAACCCTCTCACAATAGCTAACCTACTCATGTAAAAACAGCATCAATTCACTCATGGAGGCAGAACCCTTATGACCTAATCACCTTCCTTTTAAAGGCCCCAGCTCTAGGGATTAAGTGTCCAACACATGAGCTTTGAGGAACACATTCAAACCATAGCAATGTGGGTCATGAACGTGTTCTCAGTTTTATGTAAATTGTGAAAAAGCAGCTTTAGGGCAAGCCTCTTAGTCATCCCCTTTGCCCCACAGTTGCCTCTAGCTCTGCCTAGGTGGAAATTCTGGCCCTACTCCTGACACGGAGGGGCTTTATATTACTTGGTCATTGTTAAATCCCAAGCAATAATGATTGGCAGCTCAGTGCTCCAGGTAAAAGCGTGAGTTCTGGTGTTTGAGCACCTGGCTTTGGGACCTAGTGGCACCATTTACAAGTCATGTCACTCAGCTGCTCTGTGCCTCATTCCTCCATCTGCAAAGCAAATATAATCATATCAGCTACCTCTGGGCAGATGAGGATTAGTGGATTCATTCATGAGAAGCACTTAGACCAGCACCTGACTTTGAAAAAACATGCAAACATCAGCCAAAGCTATTCTCCTCCTTCCAGTTTGAGATACAGAAATAATACTTTTCATGTGGACCAGATCTAATGAAAGAAGTCTGAAAGAAGCTAAGAGGATGACCATCAATTAACAACCTTCTTGGAGGGCACAGCTTTCCTCTACTGTGTCTGAGAATGTAGAGAGGGCTTATCCCAGCTCCCCTGGTTAGCCGAGCCTGACTCAACTGAGCCTCCTTAAGAAGATGAACAGATCATGGAAATTTATTAGCAAGTACCAGAACCATCATTGTGGAAGCATTTCTCCAAAAGCCATAATCGAAGACTAGAATGTATGACATGGGGAAGCGGCAAGGGCCTGAATTAAACAGGGACTTTGTCACTTCATTTTTCAAGAGTGATGTGAAATCTGCACAGCCTCAGAGATCTGGGTCCAGAGCTCAGCGAGTATTCATCCATAACCTGAGACCAGAAGCATTTGGCTGAGTCAGGCTGTCATTAAGGGTCACTGGGGGTGCTGCCTGCAGCTTATCAAAGGCATCCTTCTAAAGTGAGAAAGGCACAGATGAAATAAACAGGACCTTAACCCCACTGGAAATGGAGCTTTCTTTGCGGGGGGCTGACCTTGTTTCTGTAAAGGGCTTTGATTATCAGTTGATCTGACTCCAACAGGGTCATTCTAGGGCAGAGGGAACCACCTCCAAGGGAACCGATGCCGGTGCCAACACACATAGTTGGGCACTGCCCACTTCTGCTTATGTAACCCTTCACCTGCCAACTCCCTTCCCACCTCTGCCACTATGGGGAGGTGGCAGACACTCACTGACACACCCATTGCCAAGGCCTAGCAGGCCAGCGTTGTGTCCTAACTAACATAAGCACAGTTGTGGGGAGCTCCATTTGGCTATCAAATGACAAGCAACCATTCGTGTCCTTCAAAAGCAGCAGCCAAGCCCAGGGTCACTTCAGGAGGGTGCAGCATATAGACCCTCTTCTCCCACCATATGAAATAAGAACTGCTGTTCACTGAGAGCTTATCCAGGACCACATCACTTCATCCACATAGGGATCCTGTGAGATATGACCATCTCCATCTACAAGTGAGAATTAAGGCTCAGAGACGTTAAGTAACTAGCACAAAGCAGCCCAGCAAGGAAGTATGAGTGGGGATTCATACTTGGGGGATTGAATATAATCCAGAGGGATCTTTTCCCCACTATCTCTGAAGATCCCCAGAAGCCTTATCAGTCTTTGGTAAAACTGAGAAGGCAGTGAAGTTTATTTTTGGTTGTCTCCTGCTTGGTATTCAGTGTTTCTCCCCCAAAATGAACAGAGTACCTCTCTTTGTTGGGTGATCCCCTTGCCCAAACATGTGTACTCCCTATTGTCTTCTTCCCACCTCCATTGTCCAATACACATGCTCTTTGTGTTTCTGCCTTCACTTCCATCTGAAACAAAGAACACTGATGAATGAAACACATCAACTCAACCAACCAAGGTTGATGATGACTGCTGCCTACCACTCCCAGGGTTCCTCATGCCTTCAAAACTTAACTCCAGATAATGAATTGTGATGGTTCTGAAATGTAGCCAGTACGGGCTAGAGAAGGGGACTTTGAAGCTTTGTCTAAAATAATCCAGGCCTTGGGCCAGGCGTGGTGGCTCACACCTGTAATGCCAGCACTTTGGGAGGCCGAGGTGGGAGGATCATCTGAGGTTGGGAGTTCCAGACCAGCCTGACCAACACGGAGAAACCCCATCTCTAGTAAAAATACAAAACATGAGCCAGGCGTGGTGGTGCATGCCTATAATCCCAGTTACTCCGGAGGCTGAAGCAGGAGAATCGCTTGAACCCGGAAGGCAGAGGTTGTGGTGAGCCAAGATCACGCCATTGCACTCCAGCCTGGGCAACAAGAGCAAAACTCTGTCTCAAAAATAATAATAAATAAATAAATCCAGGCTAAAGGCCTATCTGTGCTTTCTTTCCTCTCCTCCACATGGTTCTTGAGACTCTATGAATAATCCAACTATACCCAGCAATTCTGGGGGGTGCAGACCAGAGCCCCCCTGGTCACAGGCCTTTGAGTTATAGCCACTTCAGGGGTTCTGGAGCTGATTCCTAGGCATAAAAGGTGACTAGGCACAGTGGTTAAGCATCAGATGCCTGAGTCAGGGGGCCCAGTTCATAGCGTGCTCTGCCATTAACTAGCTCATTTGCCATGCACACATTACTTAACAGCTCTGAGCTTCAGCTTCCTTATCTGTGGAGAGGGGCCAGCACATAGGAGGCACTCTATAAATTGATAGATGAATGGTGATAATAAAATGACCTTCTTCATATTCTTCATAGGATTATTGTGGAGGATATACGTGTGTGTGTGATTTATATGTGAGATATATATATGTATGTATATACGTGTGTGTGTGTGTGTGTGTGTGTATATATATATACAGGCAGTATTTGGCTCCTAGCAAGTACTCAATAGATAACCATTATACTGTCCAAAAGTGTGACTTGCCTCTGATCCTAGAGATCTGAATCATACAAGGGGACAAAGGGCATGAATTCGAATGGTGGGTGAGACTCAGAAGTGGCCTGCTATAGTTCTAGGCCATTAGTCCATTCCTGTTAGGTGCCTAGGTTATGTTCTAGTGAACAGGAGAAGATCCAGTTGCCCCCAACTCCCTCTCAGTGAGGGGATGGAAGTTAACGAGCCAGGCCCTATCCTTTGATATGCATGTCAGGGCTTCAGTCTGAAGGGGGAAACGGGGAAACCTGTTGTTGGTCGATGTGCCTCCTGGTCTTCATTCCTCAACACCAGACTCATTCCAGACCCCTGCTGGTGCACCATGCACCATGAGGCTCAGCAGGGCTCTACACCCAGGTTGGGTCAGGCTGGCTCAGGAAGTGAACTAGACTAAGGTGCCATTGGAGACATCACTGCTTTAGCTGAGATTGTGGGCTACTCTGAGGTCCTGACCCCAGGGGGTTCTGGGGACCTTTGCCATAGCCCTGATCACATGGCTAAAGGGATCAGTCACTCCCATCTGCTGAGGTATGGAAGCAGGGAAAATTGTCACACCATCCAAATCACTTATTTCTTACTCACGCCTTCATTTGTCCATTCAAAAATAATTACTAAATTACTACCTATGCCAGCTCCTGTACCAGACAGAGTGAAAATAAAAAGCCCCTTGGAATTTACAATCTGTTAGGAGAGGCCTAACTAAATGAACAATTACAGTAAAGCATGATGAATGCTGTAATGGAGCAAAAGCAGGTGCCGTGGGAACACAGCAGGGCAGCTTACCTAGGCTGAGCCAGAGAGGCTTCCTGGAGGAAGAGGCACTTCCATGATGGTTAGTGATTATAATATTCCCTCATTCTTAAATATGAAATACTATATATACCCCCAAATAAAGTGAGCTCTTTTTTCCCAAAAAATTATCTTTTTAAAGAAAAAGGAGAGAGGAGTTGCCTTTATCTGAGTTTTTATAGTCACATTTTTCATAGCAAAGAACCTCTCTCTAAGATTTTACCTACACTAACAAAGTTCTAGTAGGAGGAAGTGTGTTAGGCTACATGACCTCAGTCGATACTAGTTTGGGATGTTTATACAGATGACCATATAAATTTGGCTACAAATAAAGAAGGCAAAAGAGCATAACACAACTGTAGTGATCACTCCTGCAGCTGTGCCTTCACAGTTATGTTAGATATTGTGAGCAAGCATGACAAAGACGCTTATGATATAGTGATAAGTGATTTCCTTGAAATATTTTCATGCATGCTGTCTTAGTCTTTTGGGACTGCTATAACAAAACATCACAGGCTGAATAGCTTATAGAGAGCAGAAACTTGGTCCTCATAGTTTTAAAGGCTTGGAAGTCCAAAGTCAAGGTGCTGGCAGATTCAGTGTCTGTTAAGGGCTTTCTGGTTCATAAATGGTACCTTCTTGCTTGTCCTCACACAGTAGAAGAGGTAAACAAGCTCTTTCAGTCCTCTTATTTTATAAGGGCATGAATCCCATTCATGTGGGCTCCATCCTCATGACCTAATCACCTCCCAAAGACCCCACCTCCTAATACCATCCCCTTGGGGGCTGCAATTTCAACCTGTGAATTTGAGGGTGAACACAAACATTCAGACCATAGCATATGCAATGGTAGTTTGCTATCAATGTCATATATGGATTCAAAAAGGGCTCTAGCTCAACAGTGCTCTGAAAAACCACTGCAAATGCAGCTCTGGTAAGAAAAAGACAGCGATGTCAAAGACACCTGCAGTGTAATGAAGTATTTTAGTAAAGTGTACTCCAAAATAAAATGCTTTATGTACTATGTGATTTTTAAATACATGTGTATTCCTAAATTAATAGATTAAGTACTTAAGGAGACATTTGACTAGTCGACCTATGAAGAGACTTCAAAAAGTTCATGGGAAAATGGAATTAAAAGATAAAAATTAAAAACATAAACTTTATTTCTCAACATAAGCTCCATCAAGTTTAAGACACTTTGGTAAGCAATGATGCCAGTCATTTATTCCATCCCTAAAGAACTTAGGGTCCTGGAATTTAACCATGTCCATGCAGACTTTCTTACATTTTAACTGAAGAGAAATGGATGCCCTTTACAGATGTTTTCAAGATTAGAAAACAAAAAGAAGTCAGAGGAGCCAACTCAGGACTGTAAAGTGGATGCCCAATGAATTCTCATCTAAACTCTCAGAAAGTTGCCCTTGTTTGATGAGCAGAAACATTTTCATGGTGAAGAAGAACCCTCTGTTGAAGATGTCCTGGTGTTTTTCTGCTAAAGCTTTGGCTAGCTTTCTTAAGACACCCTTATAATAAGTAGATGTTATTGTTCTTTGGTCCTCCAGAAGGTCAATAAACAAAATGCCTTGAGCATCCCACAAAACTGTTGCCATGACTTTGCTCTTGACCAGTCTGATTTTTCATTGACTGGACTCCTTCAACCTCTTTGTAGTCATTGCTTTGATTGTACTTTGTCTTCAGGATTGTATTGGTAAAGCCATGTTTCATCTCCTATTACAATTCTTCAAAGAAATGCTTCAGACTCTTGATTCCACTTGTTTAAAATTTCCATTGAAATCTTTCCTCTGGTCTGTAGCTGATCTGGGTGCAATGGTTTGGCACCCATCAAGTGGAAAGTTTGCTCAACTTCAACTTTTCAGTCAGAATTGTGTAAGCTGAACCAATTGAGGTGTCTGTGGTGTTGGCTATTGTTCCTACTGTTAATTGTCAGTCCTCCTCAATTAGGACACAAACAGGATGATCTGCTCCTGCTGGCTTTATCTTCACCATCATCTTTTCCCTTCTTAAAACAAGTTATCCACTTGTAAACTGCTGATTTCTTTGGGGGCCTTGTCCCCATAAACTTTTCATAAAGTATCAGTGATTCCATCAAACTTCACCATAAATTTAATGTTGGTTCTTGTTTCAATTTTGTAGAATTCATGTTGCTTTGATAGGATCTCTTTTTAAACTGATGTCTTATCCTTCTTAGTGCCTCAAACTAGATCCTCCTCAGATATGTTATAACATGGTAGTACAAGTTTATCTTGGTGCAAAATTTTTTGAAATCCATGCCTAGTATTTTCATAAGATACATTTTCCACGAACTTTTTGAAAGCCACTCGCATATGCTAGACTGTGTACAATCAGATTGACAAGGAAAAAAAAACACTTCGGGAAAAATCTTATTGAGGAAATGAAGACTGCCTTAACTTCTAGCTTGTCTCCTATTTCGGCAAGATGAGAAGTCTCTTTAGTCACTTGGTCAACCAACAAGAATGTGTTGAGTGCCTACCTGAGTATTGTGGGGGCTACTAAAGGGAAAACAGAGGCCTCCCTGTCCTAGAGTTTGCCCTCTCACGGGGGAGACACGACAGTCATGGGAAAGGATCAGAGAACAGGACACAGTGTGGGGTGGGGATGGGAATCCCCTGTAGAACTGGCATGACCCATTTGTGAAAGCACGTGCTCCAAACGCAGGTCCACTGTGCCACAAACGTGGAAGCATCCCATGTCCCTAGATACTTGTCAACAGGAGCTACGGCCCAGGCAAAAGGAGAACATTAACCCTGAAGTGTCCTCTATTACCAACGTAGCCCCCAAAGACATGGAGAAGGTTCATGCAGGGGCTCTCAATAAGCCAATGTGTGGCAGACAAGGCAAGGAATCAAAAGGAGCCACCCACCATGGGGTCCCATCTGCCATATTGCCAGCCCCTAGCCATCCTCTAGGTTCCTCTGAGGTGCATGAGGTTCTCTCCAGGGCCAGATTCTGACACTCCTCAGGCAGTCTGACAGTGCCAGTCCCCTGCCTGTGCTATGGCTCCTGGCGCTCCTATGGCTGCATAAATGCCATACCCAAAGCAAAGCCCAAGGTGCAGATAAGCTGTGTCTTTTGCCTGTACCCACAGAGCACCTTTGACCAGGCCCAGACCCTGCCAGTGGCCCTCTAACACTACAATGCTTCATCCTGAGTTCGCCAGTAGGCGCAGACATGATCCCCTAGCCATCAGAGGCAAGTGCCTGGGCAGAGCAGGCAGAAACAAATTGCTTTACAGTCACTACCTTGAATCCAACACACATCCCTTTTCCAAAGTGTGCACCTCATTGGCAACTTCTAACTGAAATTCATGGGAAAGTATTTAGCAAATCACATGCTGACATATTTATCTTGTTAGCTGTCAAAATGAGTAAGTACGCACATTGAATGCCATCATTCAGCCTGAACTGAGAAAGGCTACTACTCAAGAAATCTGACAATATAAATACGTTTTCTAACCTGATTTGTCAGATTTATATTAATCCTTTGTTCAGACCTTGTCCTAATTGACCTTAAATAGACCTATGATGACCCAGGCGACTAGAGACCACGAGCCATCATATGCCCTAGATATTAAAGCGACATGCTGCCCACGCGGCCCTGCAGAGGGTGTGACGGAGGGGCTATCCAGCCAGCACCCACATATTTTACTTGCCTTTTAGTACTTAATTACCCTGAAAGATCTATCAAAAACCATATGTTCAGGCCTTGCCACAAATGCAAGCAAAAAAGCCATGGGGCAGGTGAGGTCATGGTCACATTCTCAGGGGTTCTGTCCACCCTTCCGACAGCCAGGGCAGAGCCTTGAAGTGAGTTCAAGTGTGGAGGAAATGGTAAGCGCATAGACTCTGAGGTGGAAATACTTCAGAGCACTGACAGACTTCAGAGTAGAGAAATGTCTGTGACTGCCCACACCCCCCCCCCCCCCCAACCCTGGTCTGGCCTGAGGCAGATTAATTGCTGACTTGTCTGTACAGGTTTAGGAGTTCCAGAGAGGACAAGCCCCTGCCCCCTCCCTTTTTCTAAGCCTTCCTTGAGGACAGCCTTCTGAGTGGCTGCCTTCCTCTGGTAACTTGAGATTACGGACCTAGGAATCTGTATGTATTAAAGCTCCCTGGTACTGGGGCCTGGCGTGCAGATGTAAAGCCTCCCACCCCTGCAATTAGAGGAGAGCGGGCTTTCAGCCATGTTCAGAAAGGGCAAAGCAGACATTAAAAGCACAATTTTATTTTCTCTGAAAGCTCTTGTTTTATTTTTAAATGTATTTTTTAAAATGCATAATATTCTTGCTTTATTAAGATAATCAAACTTCAAAACTCTTCCCCAAATCAAAATGATTTCCCAAAATGTACCCTATTTATCCTGTGATCTTATGTACTAATAATAGCTAGAATTTCTGGAGCACTTATTAAACACTTGGGAACGTCCTAAGAGCTTTACCTGTCCTAACTCACTTAACTCGCACGATTATACTGTGAGGAAAATAGCATTATCTGTATTTTGCCAATGAGGAAGCGGAGGCTTGGGGAGATTGTGTGAAATCTCACCCAGCCAGAAAGAAGCAGAGCCGGGATTTATGTTTGGGTTTGTTTGAACCCCAAACTGGCACCTTTAATCATTGTGATTGGCAGTCTTCTGGTATGAGATGCACAATCCTAGACCAGAGGTTATTTTCTTCCCCAGTTGAGGATGGACTTTTAATGACACTCCTCCTCCTCAAAGGAACAATTATAACAGCAATAACAAACAACGGTATGTGCAAGGCCACTAAGTGAATGTGTGGAAGGACTAGAACTCAGTTCTCCACCATTCTTTACAGGGAAGGTGTGAGAGGTTCAGTGTGAGATGCTATTCAAGAAACGTGGAAGGAGGCTGGTAAAAGTCCCCCACACCCCAGCCTCTCTTCCTACAGGGCACCGACAGAGGGGGCTGGCAGGGGAGTCCACGATGGGAGGGCTATACACAGACATGCTACACACAGACGTGGTCTAGAAGGGTCTATGCCTGGAAGCTACCAGGTTCCATGGGTTTGCTTTTGCATCTGAAAATGCATATGCTTTCAAAGGGCACATCTCAAAGGAGGTTTCAGTGCCTGCCATCACCAAACATTTTTCTTCAAATTATATTTCCTTGCAGGTTCCCTCAGAGGAGATAACGTCTGAGAAGAAGCCTCTGGTCACCCTGAAAAGGGAAGTTCCATAAAGGTCCTTCACAAAATGCTGACTTGAATGTGTAGCTCAGCTGACAACATGAAAAATGCAAGTTAGCCAAAATAGATTGCAGTAAACAGGGACTATGCCTCCTTGATTCAGACCGCACCTTGCCCTTAATTCATCCTTTCACCCATGGGATATTTACTGAACATCTGCTGGGTAGATGCCATGCACTATGGTAGATGCTGTGGATACATAGATAGATATGCCTTTTATGATTTCAAAGTCAAATAAAAAAAATGACACAAATGTCTGTCTACACTTAGAATGAGGAATATAAGAACTAATGGTTGCATGGTAATAAATAACAAGAGCTAGTAGTTATTGAGCACCTACTATACATCAGAGGTTTACTAAACCTTTGCTGTGTACTAATGTGTTGAAAATTTACAAACCCTTTAGAACAGATCCAATTAGCATCCCATTTTACAGATGAGGGTATCAAGCCTTAGCAATATTAAATAACTTGCCTAGCATCTATAGCTGGGGCATTTAAAACCAAGCTCCTCAGGCTTTGGTTTAGAGCTATTTGGCTCCAGAGCTACAATCTAAAGGGGCCTGGGTTTGATCCTAGCCCGGTCACTCAGCAGCCATAGCACAGGTTGCAGTGAGAACTAAAGGCAAAATGCATGTGAGGTGTTGTCACCCACTCTAGTCATCTAGCCATGAACTTGAAGGTCTTTGTGTTTTCTATAGAGGTCTGGACACATGCTTCTTCATCTAGCTGTAGTTCTGGTGACAGGTGGGCAGGCAAGGAAAGCATCAGGGAGGTGACCTTAAATAGGATTTTGAAGGAGCTGTACGAGTTTGCCAGACAATGTGTTGTGGAGAACACAGAAGAGAGGACACAAGAAAGGATACTGTAGGCATGGAAATGACATGAGTAGAAGCAATTAGATATGGCTGGAGCCTATCTCAGGGCTGGGCAGGGGGCATAAAAAGAAGAAGCCAAAAAGGCAGACAGGCCACAGGTCAAGAGACCATGGATGTTGTGCTACCAGGTTATACCTGACCAAAGGTGACAGCGGGGCAGTGGAAAGATCACTCTGCAACAACATGCAACAAGGTGGAAGGTGGTCACAGGGGGAGACCTGGGTGGCAGCTGGAAGCCCAATTAAAGAAGTATTGACATAATTCAATGAGAGCTTCATTCATCCATTCATTCAGTCTATTAGCCAGGTAATAGGCAAATATTTGAAGATTGTTTTACAGCAATTCTCAAATTATGATATGGGGACCCTTGGGAGTCCTGAAGGCCCTTTCGGGGGTATCAAAGAGGTCAAAACTATGTTCTAATACTACTAAGACATTATCTGTCTCTTTTACTCTCATTCTCTCACAAGTGTCCTGTGGAGATTCCCAGAGGCCGCACAACCACAGATAAAAGAACATATTGAAGGCAGGAGCAGATAGAAGAATCTGTAGCCTTTTATTTTAAGTCAAACAGTTAAAGAGATTTGTAAAAATGTAAAACAAGGCCACTCTTCTTAATATATGTTTTTGGTTTCCAAAAATATAGTCATTTTTTCATAAAAACAGGTTCTTTATGTTAACATGTAATGGGTGTGGTTATTTTAATGAACTATTAAGAGTATAATAAATATTTATGTATTTTTAAATAAGTATTTTTAGACATTATGCTTTAATTTCTAATATGAAAATCTTGATAGATATAATTCATCAAAAAAAAAATTGAAGAGTGTAAAAAGGGTTTCTGAAACAAAAAGTTTGAGAGCCACAGGTATAGTACATACTGGGTACTGTCCAGGACACTAGGAGTAAAGCAGTGAACAGGCCTCAGTCAGTCCCTGCCCTGTGGGGTCTCTCATTCTAGTAAAGCAGTGAACAGGCCTCAGTCAGTTCCTGCCCTGTGGGGGCCCTCATTCTAGGTCCATAAATAAACAGTAAACAGCAAAGAGCAGGGCAATGGATGAAGAGCAGAGAGCCAGGCTCAACTTGCTGTCTTTGCTTGCAGGCAGCAAAGCCCTGGTCCCACACCTCTTCTCTTGCTTTCACTGAATGCCACAGCCCCCAAGGGCATCCATCCTCTGAGGGCATATTAGTCCGTTCTCACACTGCTAAAAAGAGATTTAATTGGCTCACAGTTCTGCAGGCTATACAGGAAGCACGGGTGGGGAGGCCTCAGGAGACTTACAGTCATGGTGGAAGGTAAAGGGGAAGTAGGCAGTCATGGCTGGAGCAGGAGGAAGAGCAAAAGGGGAGATGCCACACACTTTTAAGCGATCAGAACTCATGAAAACTCACTATCACAAGAACAGCAAGAAAGAACTCCACCCTCGTGATCCAATCACCTCCCACCAGGCCCCTCCTGCAACACTGGGGACTACAATTCGACATGGAATTTAGACGGGGACACAAATCCAAACCATATCAGAGGGCCTCTCATATGATGGCAGTTTCCCTCCCATGCCCCTCACAGCACAACCAGCCCTGGTGCTGGGGAAAGGGTTCTTCATGTTCCCACTACCTCCTCCAGTCCCTGTCCCTCTTTCCTGCTCAGGCATTGATGTGTTGTTAGAAGCTTCCCAGAGCTGGGGTTCAAAATCATTCCCCTGATACACTCACACCATTCATCTCATAGATGAATTCCTCACACTCTCCTCCTCAAACACCTCTTCCCTGGCCTCACTCACAGCTTCCTAATCCACGCGGAAAATCGAAACAATCCAAGAAGAACCTGCACCTTCACCCCTCACCCAGTCTACCCTAGTGCATCTACTCTCGGATGCTCTGGCTTCCCTCCCCCACCACTCTGTTACCAGGAGCGAACTCTCCTGCTCCTGCCACCTGCCCTGCTGGGCATCCCACTGGCTCCTACATTCTCCACTTGCCCCTTCACTTTCTCCTGCATCATTCGTGTTTCACTCTTTACTGAAAATTTCCTACTAGCAAAATAATACAGTATTTCTCCCACTTAAAAAAAAAAAAATATTTACCCCACATCCCTCTCTATTGCCCCAGGTCTGTATTTTCTCTTTTAAATCAAAATTCATTAAAAGGGTTGTCTTTACTAGCTATCTCCAATTCCTCTCTTCTCATCCATTCCTGAACCCATTCCGGTCATAATTTCTCTCCCACCATCCCATTGAAACTGTTTCCCAATGACACCCAAGTCACTAAATCCAAGGTCAATTTCAGTCCTCATCCTGCTTGACTCTTTCAACAGCACCTCACCCAGTTGATCATGGTCTCCTCTAAAGCACTTTCATTTTCTTCTGTTTCTTGGAAGGAAAACCTGACAGTGTGACTTCCAGAACGTCCCACTCTCGGGTTTTCCTTCCTTCATGAGCTACTTATTCTTGGTCTCCTTTGCTGGTTCCTCTTCATCTCCCTGAATTCTATTAGAGTGTCCCAGAGTTTAGTTATCAAAACTCTTCTCTGTACTATAGTCACCCCCTGGATGATTTCAGTCAGAGTCAGTGCTTTAAATGCTCTTGGCCAGGTCCATGGGTCAGCAGTCTCCATGGAGCCCAAGCATTATTGAGGACCATCAGGAGAAAGTAAGACACTTGCAAACAAGATTTCCACTTTCATGCAGTTGTTTTATACAGTATCATACACAGCAGCATGGCCATGGAGTAAAGTGTTGAAATGGGCAGGAGGAAAGCATCACTGCAGGGATGCTGTCAGTGTTCTGAGTGGCCGAGGCTCTTGTCCCTTGATGTAAAAAAGGAAAACAGCCACAGTTCTTTGTGCATCCTTTATCGCCCCATTTTTGTTTATGTATCTGTCTCATAGGCTAGAAAGCAAGCTCAACAAACACAGGAACCGTGCTCTGTGCAGTACCTACCACAAAGCCTGGTATATGGAGTTACTACATAAATACATTTGGTGCTTTTTGAAATCAAAATAAAATGTTAACTTCTGAAGAGGCAGAGAGATTGCCAGATGTAGGCCTTCACCTTAAGAAAGGACTGATTGTTAAAATCTCCTAAAACCAAGCTGATCTTGAGTCCTGTGGCCTGCATCTCCTGCAGAGGGAAATGTCTCCTCTCAACTCTCTCAGTCATAATCTCAGTCTGCCCCTCATTTAGCCATTTAAGAAGACTGCACCATGAGCTCTGCCCTGTGAACGTCAGCTATGTTCTCCCTTAGAACCACAAATCCAACTTCATTCTAATCCTCACATACTTATTGAGCAGCTACCATGTGCCAGATTCTGCAGTGCTGGGGACAGAACAGCTACCCACATTCCTACCCTTTCATATTGGTGAGGCCTGGGAAACCCAGGTTCTAGCAGTAAGAACAGTGTTTTTCTCCCAAGAATAATTTCTTGGGAATAAGTTGTTGTTTTGGATTGGGAGAATGTCTCTCTAAAATTCCAAGTAAGCACCATGCTTTGCTGAATTTCAGCAAATGGAGCCTGTACTGCCTTTTTAGTGAGGATTTTGCCTTACTAAGCTGGATTCCTGCTGGTTCTTTTTCATTATTGCAGCAGAACTGGTTCACATGGAGCACTTTCTTCCATGTAACATTGATCTCGTAAAGACCGAATCTAATGTGCAACCACTTGACATAATGACCACAGGAGAAGCACAGAAAATAAATGGAGAGCTTTGCATTCCTGCTGTCACTGGTCATCTCATCCAGGCTGCCTAAGCCTCCTTGGAAACCAGAAACCTTGGAAACATCAACCCATCGCACCCCCCCACGACTGGTCAAAACTTGAGTTCAAGGTGTCAGACCATTCTCATTCATTCTCTCACAAACCTGAGTTTATTACAGCCCACATCTCAGAGGAAGTATTCCATATCCTGAGTTTATCACTATCTTTATTCAGCCTCCCAACAATTGTAGCTAAAGCCACCCACCTAGCCCTCTCTTAAATTCTGCAATGTGAAAAAAAGAGATACCATTCAATGTATTAACTCCATTCTTCATTTATTCATTCACTCATTCATTTCTGTACGAAGCTCAGTACACATGGTCAAGCAGGGAAGCAGAGATGTAAAGCAACTGAAAAACTGCTGAAATGGAGATAATACAAGGTTAAGTAGAGTATCTGCTCTTTCATGCCAGTGTTTTTGTACATGTTATTCTCCTTGTTTGAAATAATAATAGCTAAGATCTAAAGAGCACTTAGTAATATGTCAACAACCATGTACAATTTATTTTTCCTCAACTGAACAGAATAGCTATTTAACACCTTTTTGCCTTAGTTTCTCTTCTCAAAGACTGTGGAAGAGTCTCAAGTTGACAGGCATGAATCTAACATAATTTTATTTTTTTAGGACCTGCAAGTGGCTATACTCTGTCATTTTAGCTATTAGAGAGTGTTTGTCTTCTCACTCGGGACTCTGTGCCATCTATTTTAAAACTGCAAGCTTCTATTTGTTTCAAGGTTCTCCTCCGACCATCCTGCACTGACTGGATTTATAGCTCTTCTAGTCCCGGGTCGTGGGCAGGGGTGGGTTAGGATTTGCATTTTTACCACCTCCCCTCTGCTGTCTCTTCCAGGGATTTACCTTCTGGTGTTGGGCAGGGAGAAGAAAGGGGCAAGGCACCTTCTTATGTGAGTGCCCACACTGAGGTTGTTGTCCTGTTTTAATCTTCATCCAACTCCAATCCAACTCATGGTCTCCAGACTTGGAAAGTAATGATGGTGGTCTCACACACTCTACTGACAGACCTTCATCTCATGTGACTCCTTATCCCTCAATGGTCACTTTCCTTTTTTTCTTTCTTTTTTTTTTGGCAGAACTCCCACTGCCTTCCTCTGATGCATAAATCTTTTTGTCCCATTCTGGAGCAGACTCCACAGTGAAACAGCCTCATCCTCTGCAGGGTGACTGGGGTTTCCCTTTCCACATGACTGTGCCCTCTGACTTCTTTTCCCAGTCCTCTGATGAGCTGGAGGAGCAAATCATGAACCCAGGCTGGATTGGGCGGGGACCGGGCCATGAAGGGCTGGTAATGGAGTAAAGCATTTATGCTTTAAGCCAGGTGGAGCCACCAAAGAATTTTGAACAAGGGAGTGATATGATTAGATGTGTATTTTATTATAATCCTTCTTAGAACACAGTAGAGAATGGACAGGAGAATATGAGACTAGCAGCAGGGAGACTAATAAGGAGCCAAATGCCATGCTTTTCCACTTGCGTATTTTCTGCAAACATGGCCAATCTTGATCACTCTTTTTGCTTATGACATAATTTAGAAGGTGGTTCAACATGCCTTGGGTGAGTCGGTCCTTTCTGTCTATGGAAGGCTGCAGTGGGTTGAATTACATCCCCCTCAAAGGTATACTGAAATCCTAACCCCTGGTACCTGTGCCTGTGACCATAGTTGAAAATAAGGTATTTGCAGATGTAATGAAATTAAGGTCATGATGGATTAGGGTGGGCCCTAAATCCAGTGACTGGTGTCCTTTTAAGGACAGGGGAGGTTTGAAGACACACAATGAAGAAGGCTGTGTGAAGAGAGAAGCAGACATTGTAAAGATGCAGCTATAAGTCAAAGAATTCCAAGGATTGCTGGCAACCAATAAAAGCCAGGAAAGACAAGGAAGGATTCTTTCTGGAGTCTCAGAGGCAACACGGCCCTGCTGATACTTTGATTTCCAGAATGATGAAAACATTACTGTTTTTTTTTTAAGTCACCAAGTTTGTAGTGATTTATTATAGCATCCCTAGGAAATGAACACAGGGCCAAATAATTACAGAACATTAGAACCATTTCCATCATCAAATGAGAAAGCTGAGGCCCAGAGATGTGACACGGATTCCAGAAGTACCCAGAGGATTCATGGCAAGTCCCGTAGACAAGGAAGGTATACTTGGGGAAACAGGGACCATTTACTCTGGTTGTAGTTTCTGACACTTCCTTGGTTGCCCGCATTTGACTTCAGACCCTCAGCTTTTTGCCTAACCAGACCCTTTTTCTCATCCCCTACCTAAGCTGCCCTAAGTCCCCTCTCCCTGATCATCCAGTTTGCAAACTGTCTGCTCACCCAGGACCCAGCTAGAGTCAGCTCTGGGGATCTGACTCAACACCTGCCTGAGCCTGAGCCTGACCCATCCCTGCTGCCAAGTACAGCCACTGGACTCTCCAAGTCATCTCATGAGCTGACCCTGGGGGATCTCTGCAGCTCCTAGACCCAAACATTTATTACACTAAAGGCAAGTCCACATCATTTTCATGAATCTCTTCCCACTAGACTATAAGCTCCTTGAGGAAAGAGACCACTTACTTTTACAAATCTTTCTTTTTTATACCCAGCACAATACCTGATCCATGGTGAGCTCTCAAGAATACTGAATGACGTTATTGATTGAGTCATTTCTTTACAAGCTGTCTAACATGCCTTAGCTCTATGGAGAGAGATTGGAAGGGCCCCAGGGTCAGTTCACATGGGAAGTTCCCACCCCATGAAAAAGAGTATGTGCAAAGAGATCAGGCAGAGTTACCAGCAGTTAACAAGTATTCCACAACAAGAGAATATTGCATGTGCAAATAAGTTTTGGGAGGGCTATGTAATAAAGAGTTAAACCTCTGTCTTTACTATGGGACCTAGAGGGGTCTTGAATATGCTAATATGCAACTCTCCAAGATGAGTATCAATAGGAATCACTCTTCCTCTGCATAACACCTGACTTGCACCAGGTGTCCCTTCTTTTCTGCTGAAGGATATTTGGATTTCTAGTGAATTTCTGTTTTGTTTTTAAGCGGAACATGAGCCAAAGTCATCCTCTTGTGAGCTGTAAGTCTACCCGCTCAGTTTGGAGATGCTGACATGGCCCTAAATGTCACCACACGTATATTAGAATCTTTGGCTTCTTCCGACTCCACAGCGCCTCTGGGCTCTTTTGCCAGAGCACTTTAAGGGGGAAAATAGGCAGAGGAAATAGAGTACCGTAGTGTTGCGTGGCAGTCACTAGGAGACCAGCTGTGCCTCTCAATTCGGAGTGCAGCCCCAAATAAATGAGACTCCGATGTGCTAGCTGAGTGGATTGCTCCTTGAGCATGGGGACTGTTGAGAATAGAAACACTTTGAGTCTCCACTATGTTAGAGAGGAAGAAAGTGGAGCCCAAAGAAGTGACATGGCTTCCACAGCATCACAGAGCCAATGCTTGTCTCGTCAAATGTCACTCTCAACCGGTTAAAACTGTAACTCAACCACCAACCATTATGAGGTGCTGCATTTTTAAAACTTGCTTCAGAAATAAATATATGCAGTCTGGGGTCCTAGTGTGGGCATAGCGGGAAGGCCAGAAGACAAAGAAAGCCATCGTTAGCCATTAGGATAGCAAGGGATTCCTAGGTAGAGGTGATGCAGGTGTGATTTGTCTCCTCCAGTTCTCAGCTGCACTTATTCCCACGTTTTGCTCACTCCCAGGCAACCACAGGGGATCTGGGAAGGAATCCTCCTCAGGTTCCCCGGGAGATTCCGCCCCAGTTCCCTGAGCATTTATGGCTAACAATTCCAAGGAGAGACAGGCACCCGGCCTCCTCTCTGAGGGCATCTCTCTTCCCTGTGTTAAACATGCTGCAATAAGCCCAGCTGAGCACCTCCCATACCTGCCGACTCAGTCCTCCAGGCGACTCTGCATCAGGGACAGAACGGGAAGGGAGAAAGTGTGGTGGCTTTGTTCTCCCCTTCACACCCCACTCAGCATCCATTCACCTTCTCGAAGAGCACCCCGATCCCTGATTTCCTCCTGGTTTGAATTGTAGTGGGATGGTAAACCCACGCACCTGCCCTCCAAATAAAGCAATCAAAATCTTCTTCCCCCAGAGCCCCCCTCAGTACCCCAGTGCCACAGGGGACAGGTATGGGACCACACTCAGTAGTAGGGGCTTTCCCATCTCTGCATCTTGAGTGGGTGTCCCTAGGAATGGTGATATGTCCAGAGTCCTACATCCCTGTGGTGGCACCCTGGACATGCAGTCCTGCTAGAATTCCACTCCTGGGGCTTTGCTGCCTCATACTCTAGGGCTTTCTCACCTCTTGCTTGTCTCCTAGCCTAGTTTTCCAACATTCTCTCTGATTCTATAAGCACCTGATCTACCTCCCCATAACCCCATTCCCCTGGCCAACCAGAGTTACTTTGTGTTGCTTGCAATCAAAGAACCCTAAGGATACAAATTTGTGCACTGATAATCCTCATCGGATGTAGTAAATACTTAAACTCTCACCAAGTGCCAGAAAGAGGAAAATGTTTGGGGAGAAGTGGGAATGGCAGGGGAAGAAATCCAGGAAGCCTTTGAAAAGGAGGAGATGTCTAGGGATTGGAAAGATCCCCTACAGGGTCAGGAAGTGGCCTAAACACTTAAGCAAGTGCCGACAGGGACGCTTGTGCACAGGTGGAGCAGCTGCAGGGAGAGGAGAAAGCAGAGCATGTCCCAGGCACCCCCTTTGCTGCTGCTTCTGCAGGACAGCCACAGCTGGGTCCCCCCACTGCACCTTCTCCCCAGAACTGAGATGCAAATGCAGCCACACAAACACTGGCACCCACCCCTTCCTTCCATCTCTGGGCAGGGGCCAAGGGGAAAGGGGCTGGGGTTTCTCAGTGGTGACAACAAAGCCAAGCCAAGGAGGCATGTGTGGCAACCTTGCATCCTCATAAGCGTCTTTCCTGAATGCCCAAGCCCAGAGCTCCTCTGAGCACACCTGGGGGCCACTGCAGCATTGTGTTCTAGTAACTTCTCCCCCTCTCTGCCGCTCCCTCCCCTAGCTTACTGGATAAGTTCCCTCTTCGTGTTTACAATTCTCCATTTCCCACTGGGCCATAATGGCCCATGCTCCATAAGCGTGGAGACTATGCTTATAATGCTCTGCATTAGTCATTTCCACAGGGAGTCAAGCAAAACAGCAAATCCAAGTGAATTAATTCTGACAAAACTCTGCCAAAGAAGAAACAAAAAAAGAAAAGAGGGCCAATTGCTTATTACAGTCCTCAAAGTCAAAACGAGGGGTTACGGCAACTTATCTGGTGTTCCCTGGTGTCACGGACAAAGGCGAGATAAGACTGATCCTCCCTCATGCCTGCCTCTTTCTTCACGAGGACATTGGAAATAAGGAAGGTCTGGGAACAATTTGTTCAAGGTTTGAGCTGTTGGCTCCTAAACAAGGAGCGATCTTGGGGAAAAACATTATAATGCAATTGTGATGAAAATCTCTTTTCAGTAGAAGATTTGCAGCACATTAAACACTATCCACAGACGGTTTCAGATGCAGTCCCTAGCTGACGAGAACACAGCGGCTTTTGAATCTCAGTTTTCTCCCTGCCGTACCTGAGAAAACTCTCCTTTCATTTGGGGTGTTGCATTTGAGGTTTTGCAATGAGGTGGCATTTCCTTAAAAGGAAAAGAAAATACATATTTTGGTGGCTACGGCTCAGGTAGCACATGTTTCCAGAGGAAATGAAAGTCTTTGAAAGGAATGTTTGCCTCTTTCAGTTTAAATAATGTTGATTTGTGGATGTCTTAACCTCTGTTTGGTGTTTAATGAGCAAAAATGTATCTTCTCAGACATGGAGCACACTGGATCCTTTTTAGTGGGCCACAGTGGGGTCAATAAAGATGGAAAGAAAAGCATCATTGTGACTCAAGTGAAATGCAGTGTTCTTCACGCAACTACTCTGAAGTTTGGATCCAGGCTGTTCCTAGGGAAACATCAGCTCCTTCACTAGTGTTTTTTCTTTTTCTGTTTTTCTTTTTCTGCTTGCAAATCATAACCCCTGGAAATTTTAAATTACTTCTTTGTGCTTAACAAATTAACTAATTAGATGATTTCATTTGGACGTTGCATAATATGGTAGAATTAGGGATTGGTCAAGTTCCTTGATTTGATTTGAGAAACAGTTCCAGGAGTTACTGGCTGATGGATCTCCTGAAAGCCACTTTTCCCTTCAAAGCCTCAGTTACCACAGGTGTGAAGGGGGGTGATATAACCACCTGACCCCCTTCAGCTATTATGAAGATCAAATGAAATAATGAATCGAAAGTGCTATAATGCAGATCAAATAAAATAACAAATTGAAAGTGCTTTGGGAAGTACAAAGCATGTCACAATTATAAGAGAGGGAAGGAAAATGAAGTCACGGTTTATTGTGCACCCAATGTGTACCAAGCCTTTTGCAAACTGACTCTCGCAATAGCCTCCTAAGCCCTCTCTACATCTCCAATCTTACCACGCTCACCCCAATCCATCCCCTAATGTCGGCCAAAATGACAGAAATCATTTTCAGCTCTAAAATCCTCCTGTCTCCCATTGCAATTATAATAGTATCCAAGCTCCTTGCCATGGATTTATGAGACTCTACCTGACTGCCTCCTCTCTCCCCAGTGCCTACTTCTCTACTTGGTCATACTGGTTCTTCTGGTTATTGGGCCATGCTCAACTTCTTTCTGTTTTGGGGCCTTTGCACATGCCTTAACCTAGCCGAACCTCTTCCTCCTTTGCAATTTGCATGTCCTTTGCTCCCTCTCAGCCAGAACTGCCACATTGGCCAGACCTGTTATGTAATATACATTTCCAGGGGGTGCCATTCACATAGACTACAGTCTGCACAATAGCACATGGTGGCCCTGTTCTCAGCCTCCACCACCACTCCTGTTATACCCTTGACTTGCACCACACTTCTCCTTCACAGCAATTTACACATTCATAATCATTTAGTCTGTCTTCTCCACTAGTCCATCAGGGTAGGGATCATGACTTCCCTGTTCACCTAGAATCCTCAGCACCTACGACAGAAGGTACTCAGTAAATGTGTATGGACTGACTTTCCATGAAGTAAAGATGAGTACATATCATGCTGTCTCAACACAGTGTCACAAAATAGGCATAAGCATTGAGGCTTGGCAAGTATTTCAGCAGCTTCCCATTGTCTGTCTTCATCCCCAGTGCTAGCATTGACCTGGAAGCTAAGAAGTCCTCATATACCACAGGCCTCAGGTGTAGAGGACCTCAGAGGAAGGACAAGGGGTCACTGGGAACTGAGTCCTGCCTTCTGCTGCTAAGAGACGCATCCCTGCCCACTAGAAGTATTTAGTGTCTCTCTCCAGAAATGAACTACTCCAAGGAAAAGTGTGTAAGAGCAGACTCTCAAGTTCTGTAGATGTGAATTTTAATCTTGCCCTATAATGGGTGAGCTGATTATTATTGGCAAGTAATTATAAAATGTTCTATCCTTTATCCTTGCTAGGATATTTTTTAATTAAACAAGGCACTTTGTAAGTAGAACCCTGGGCTCTAAGGCAGAATGACTCTAATAATGTGATGCAGCATTGTTATTTTACAGTCGATTAATAAACCTCTCAAAGTATGTGGCTGCCATTGCTTCCCGCTCACCTGGGTCTTAGCTGTGTCTAGCTTCAGTAATAACTTGTTGATTAATCAATCACAAAGGATATAGAAACAGAAGGTGATGCCTGCTCTGTGTTTTGCATAATATTAAAATAAATAACCCTAGCAAATTCAGTACTCTTTTTTGGTGAGACCTCATTCATTGATTGTTAGAGCAAACATTTATCAAATGCCTTCTCTGCACCAGGGGTTGTGTTATGTGTTGGAAAATATTGTTTCCTGCTTTAAGAACCTCACCAGCTAGTGCAGGGGGTGAGGGGAAAGAGTGACCCAACGTGCAAGCAAACAGTTGCAAGTAGAAGGTCAAGTCTGTTCTGATGGAGGTATGGACAGCATCCCACGGCAGCACAGCGGGGAAGCTAATCAACTCTGCCTGGGCGAGAAGACAATTCTCAAGGACACCATCTTAAACAAAGCTACTCTGGGTCTCACGTAGATACTCAAGGGAGAAGAAGGTGGGAAGGCTTTTTGGAGTGTATTAGTCCATTTTCAGGCTGCTGATAAAGACATACCTGAGACTGGGTAGTTTATAAAGAAAAAGAGGTTTAATGAACTCACAGTTCCATGGGGCTGGGAAGGCCCCACAATCATGGCAGAAGGCAAAAGGTACATCTTACATGGCAGCAGTCAAGAAAGAATGAGAGCCAACTGAAAGGGAAAACCCCTTATAGAACCATCATATCTCCTGAGACTTATTCACTACCATGAGAACAATATGGGGGAAACCATCCCCATGATTCAATTGTCTCACACCAGGTCTTTCCCACAACATGTGGGAGTTATGGGAGCTATAATTCAAGATGAGATTTGGGTGGGAATACAGCAAACACTATCATGGAGCTACTCCTGGACAGAAAGAACCAATCAGACTCCTTCCAACTTCTAGTTATCCATTTCAAGACTCCCCATCATCTGATTTGCATCATCTGAGTGCTCACAGACCCACAGGAAGGAGAACAAACAAGGAACTGTTTGCAGAATACCAGCCCAGGCCCTCTCCAGGTAGGCTTGTTGGCAGGAGGTTTGTGGGCAACAACATCACTCCAAATTCCTCTTGAATGAGTGAGGTTTGGCAGAGGGCACTCTGCCTAGTGCATTCTCCTTCTCCTCCTCCTCCTCCTCCTCCTTCTTTTTCTTCTTCTTTTTGTAAATTTATGTATTTCTGATGAAATTTAATTCTTAGTGGTCTCACTTGCTTACATTCCAAAATGCCATTTTTTATTCAAGGTATAAGAAGCCTCTACACACCCTTTCTTCCCAAAAATGTTAAATTTTTAAATTCTCAAAGTCCAGAATGTAGTCTCCAGATTTAAGCTTGGAAAGTTAGTGAAAGTTTGAGTTACAAGCGCTCCCATCTCTGACTCTTTGGGACTTCCACAGGGCTAGTGGTGACATGGTATAGGGCATTAAGTTCAGTGGACAGCAAGCTTGAACTGGCTGTGACCATCACATCTAGGTTGGAGTTGGGGGCTGGCTTTTGTTGACCAACTGAAGTTCCATGGAGCTTTAGAAGGGTTGGATAGATCAGAAAATATTTTGATAAGTTTCCTAGAGGAAAGATGAGAGTCAAGGAAACAAAGGGAATAGCTAAAATTGTCCACATTAGAAACATAAGTGACCAATAAACATATTTTAAAATGCTCATCATCACTAATTGGAGAAATGCAAATCAAAACCACAATGAGATATCATCTCACACCAGTTAGAATGGCTATTACTACAAAGTCAAAAAACAACAGATGCTGGCAAGGCTATGGAGAAGAAGGAACACTTACACACTGTTAGTGGAAATGTAAACTAGTTCAGTCACTATGGAAAGCAGTTTAGAGATTTCTCAAAAAACTTGAAACAGAGCTACTATTTGATTGAGCAATCACATTTCTGGGTATACATTCCCCCCAAAATAGATAATTCTACCAAAAGACACATGCACTCATGTCTATCACCCAGCTAGTCACAATAGCAAAGACACGGAATCAACCTAGGTGCCCATCAGTGGTGGACTGGATAAAGAAAATGTGGTACATCTATATCATGAAATACTATGCAGCCATAAAAAAGGATGAAATCATGTCCTTTCAGCAACATGGATGGAGCTGGAGGCCATAATCCTAAGCTAATTAATGCAGGAGCAGAAAACAAAATACTGCATGTTCTCACTTAAAAGTGGGAGCTAAACACTGAGCACACATGGACATAAACATGGGAACAATAGACACTGCAGACTAGTAGAGATGGGAGGGAGGGACGGGGGTATAAGTTGAAAAACTACTTATTGAGTACTATGCTCCCTACCTGGGTGCATTATACCTATATAACAAACCTGCACATGTACCCCCTGTATCTAAAATAAAAACCAACATTAAAAAAATAGAAAGAAAGAAATGGGCAGAAATCTGGGGGCAGGGGAGTGAAAGGAAAAGACAGGAGGGAAGATGGGAACAGAAGAGGTGAGGACCAGGTAACATGAAGGGGTCCAAGGAACTTTTGGAAGCAGAATTGGATGACCCCGTGTTTGAGTCAGTTTCTAAGGCTGTGGTATAATTCCTTTCATCTTTCCAAGCCTTCAGTAAGGTCACCTACACACACAAAAAAAATGCCTATGGGAGAGGTTTGTTTGAGGAAAGTTAGCAACTGACTTACTTGGTGAATGCAGTACAAGTTCAAACACAGACTGAAATAAACAGACCTACTGAATCCCTCAGTCTCCCCCTCTGTCCACGTGAGCCCCAGGGCTGGTTTGCTTACTTTCAGTGGGAATTAGGATGGCATTTATCTCTTTGCTGCTTGGGCACCATATTTGGGTGAGACAATACCTAATTGGTTAATTTAGTGGAAGGAAGAGGTCAAAACCCAAGGTGACCAACCACAAACATGTAATTTACCCCAAAATTCCTGTGACTCTGGAGGAAGTAACTAGAAGTCCCATAATCTGTAGTTCAAGGGTGTAATAGCGTGAATGTTTTTGTCCCCTCCCAAACTCATGTTGAAACTTCATCCCCAACGGAACAGTGTTGGGAGGTGAGGCCTTTTGGGAGATGTTTAGGCCATGAAAGCTCTGTCTTTGTGAATGGATTAATCCCACCATAAAAAGGGCTTGCACAATATGTCCACATCACATAATGGGACTAGCTTACCACCGCCCCCACCATACAAAACAAAGACTGCCAGCACTACGACCAACACCTCCATTCGCCAGGCACCAACTGTATTGTGTACTCGGCACCATTCCAGGCAATATGCAGATATCCACTACTTTCAGGTAGTTATTCTTACATGAACACATGGGTGCTTAGAGAGCAGACATAACCATATATAGAGATCACTCAACAATTCTCATAAACTTATCTTTTGGGTAGTCTGTTCTTCTGATAGCAAAACCTGCTTATTAGTTCTGCCGTCTGTAGCCTGAAGTACGGAAAGAACATAGATTTTGGAGCCTACCTCTGACACTTGCTGTGTTAATTTGGGAAAATTCCTCAACATCTCTGAGCCTCAGTTTCCATCATGGATCTAACACTTTCTTCCTTGCAAGATTAATATGATACATGTAAGGAACCTAACACAGCTGCTGCCATGTAATCAGCACTCAGTAAATCATAGCTACCATTTTTAAAAGGCAGTGGCCAGGAGGTCTTGAGGGAGTTGAGAAAGTGGGTTGGCTCTCTTCCACTCTTCTACCATGTGAGGAAGAGCGGTTGTCCCTCCTGAAGGATGCAGAATTCAAGGCACCATGTTGGAAATGGAGATCAGGTCCTTAGCAGATACCAACCCTACTGGTCCCTTGATTTTGGACTTCTCTGCTTCCAGAACTGTGAGAACTGAATTTCTTTTCTTTACAAATTACCCATTCTCAGGAATTCTGTTAGAGCAGCAGAAAATGGACTAGAGAGTTTGAACAATCTCTTTTACCCCCTTAAGGGGCAAAGAGACCCCAGCTAAATCTAGGTCTAGAATTTTATTTTCTCATTTGATCATGTAATAAATAAAACTAATTGTCCTATCTTCCAAAGGAAAAGTCCCAGAGGGTCTTTTATTTCCCTAAGTCCCATACTTAATAATTTAAAAATCCAGAATTTGAATTCAAGTCTTCAGCTGCAATTTTAAAAAATATTTTGTTTAGAAATTTTTATAGACTTACAGGAAGTTGCAAAAACAATGCAGAGAGGTCCAGTGAACCCTTTACCCAGTTTCCCCAATTTTTGGGAATTCTTCTGCAATTTAATATTCTTCCCTTCACCCACTGAATTTAGGGATGAAGAGCTAAGCTGCAGGGACGAGTTTTGTGCTACAGCAGCCTTTTTAGGTTTACAGATCATTAGGCCCTGGGTCTCTAGCTGAGAATCAGAAAGTAAGCAGACAAAGAGTTCAACCTAAAGAAGTTCAAGTCCCGGAGCAGTGGATCTCAGCCCTAGTTGCACATAATCATCATCTGGAGAGCTGTTTAAAATATAGGTTCTCATATAATCTATTAGTTCTGGGAATTAGGCTTCCATATCTTCTGAAGCTCTTTAGGAGTTTCTAACAGGCAGATAGGGTTGAGCTGTGCCATTGGTACTAATAGGCTCCAAAGTGAGGCCACCTTCTATTCAGAGCGTGGTGTCAAGCAACTCTCCTTCCTAGGATCCCACGGCTGACACCAAGATACCTATAAGAGGATCCTGTGAGTGGAGAGGCTCCTGGGGTAACCTGGCAGGAAAATTTGTCTATTGTGTTTACTGAAAGGCACTGTAGTACTGCCACTCAGAGCTGTGCTTCCCTTTCTGAAACAGTCAAGCAGTTCCGGGCACATCAAAGGAGATTATCATTCCTCTGGCACCGGCTTTGTTTTTTGCTGCCTCTAAAAGAAACAGGTCCACTTATCTCCAGAATGCTTTCCCAGAAAGCTCAGTCCCTGCTGGGTGAGGTCACCAGTTCACAATTTGCATCCATCACACCTTGTAGGAAGTGGGGAGAAATTGGCTTGCTTTGTTTTTCAGCACTGGGGAAACAGATTTATTCTTAAGCTTCACACAATAAATTGTATTAAATCCTTTCAGCAGGGTTTCCATGGCTGTGTGAAAGGAAAATCATACAGTAATTGTTTTAAATAATACAGCAAGGCAAGCTGGAGAGTACATCTTAATTTTTGTCATCGGTGCTGTGTTCCTGTTTGTATGGAAATGTTTCCAAGGCAGAGGAAAGGTTTCTGCATTCACTGGGAGTTGCTTGGTGAATGTAATGCAAGGTCAAATACAAACCAAAATAAACAGAGCTACTGAATCCCTCAGGTGAGCCCCAGGGCTGGTTTGCTTACTTTAAGTGGGAATTAGGATGGCATTTATCTCTTTGCTGCTTGGGCACTAAAACTGAGCCTTCGACTGTGTAAGCTTGATTCCTGCTTCTCCCTCAGTCCTCCATAAGGAAAGAGAGTTAGATGCCTGCTCTAGACAAAGGTGATGCCTAAGAGGAACACTCAGTATAAATTTGTCCCCCAGCTTCCTGGTACCTGGGGAATTCTGCAGGGTTAGGTCTCCACCAGTGTTAGAGCAGTCATTCGCAAAACGTCACGCCTAAGAGTCAAGGTCCCGTAATCCCAGCACTTTGGGAGGCTGAGGGGGGTGGATCACCTGAGGTCTGGAGTTTGAGATCAGCCTGACCAACCTGGAGAAACCCCATCTCTAGTAAAAATAAAAAATTAGCCAGGCGTGGTGGCGCATGCCTGTAATCCCAGCTACTCAGAAGGCTGAAGCAGGTGAATCACTTGAACCCGGGAGGTGGAGGTTGCAGTGAGCCAAGATCATGCCATTGCACTCCAACCTGGGCAACAAGAGTAAAACTCTGTCTCAAAAAAACAAAAATAAAAAAGAGTCAAGGTCTTCATAATGGACTGTCCAAGATTCTGAGCCCCAACAACCAGGCTGTTGCAAGCTGCCTACTCTCTCTGAGATTTCATTTCTTCATCAGTAAAATAAGGACGATGAAACCTATGCACCCAGAGATTCTGACTCTCAAAGCAGGTAAAGGATATAAAGTGCTTATCCTAGTACCTGACAAAGCATCAAGGCTCAATAAACAGTAACAGTGTTTTGTTACCATTATCATTATTAGTATTTGAAGAGACTGCCTCTCTCATAACAAGGTGAACCGGAGAGCTGTTGCCTGCCTGGGTGGTATCCAGATTAAATTCAACAAATACTACAGAGCCCCTTCCAGATGTCACAGAGCTGGCCAGTGTTGGGAAATTGGCTTCCTGCCCTGAAGGAGCTCTCAGTGTAGAACTAGGACCCTCACCAACTGATGCTGATGAACATTACACTCAGACTGTACTTGACCATGGCTGGCCCATGTTGTACGATTACTCCAGGGAGAAAGCAATTCCTAACTTAGTCCTAGACAATCAGTTGGGTAAGGAAATAGAGAGCTCTATACTGTCACTAACAGAAAATGTCATGTTGAGTCCCAATCGTCTGTAGGCGATTCAGCTTCTAAATAGGGATACAAGTAAATTCCCTCAGCCAAGCCCCAAACAGAGTCAGGGCAGACTGCACCCCAGGGCCTAGTCCTTTGACCACAATGATGCTGATGAGAACCTCATGTGGCCAGGAATGGGGAGGTGGAGGAAAGAAAAGATAGGAGTCGAGGAGGCAGAGGCTCACCAAGTAAGTATGAGATCACTTGGCAGACAAACCAACATTGGAAGGAAAAGGACATTGGCTCTAGTCACAGTCTGCCATTTTGAACTCTGGAAGTTTATTTTAGCTTTTTTTAAAAAAAAAAAAAAAGTTTTACAGCATGGACAATAAAAAGTAAGAGAACACATTAAGAAGATTCGCCCACACAGAAGTCATCTGTGGAGCCAAAACCAAGACATAGTTGAGATGCTTTGCTTCAATCTGTGCCTGTGAGAGACACTTGCTCTCTGCAGGCCCCACGGGAGTTGTGGAACAGTCCCACCAGATTCCAGGGCTGCCTTAGAGTGCACCAGTCTATGGCCCCTAGAGGCCAGTGTGGCCCTGTCCTTCAGTGCCTCTGGTCTGTGGCTTCTGCCTACAGCTCACTCAGTCAATCCCAAGCCTGTCCCTTTTTCCAGACGCAGCTCATGCCTCACTTGCTTCCCTGTTTAGAACTTTATCCCAAAGTGGAGTAGGTTGATGCCAGAATTGGAACCCCTCCTCTGCACTCCCATGTCACCCTCTACTGTGGTACTTACCCCCTGGCCATACTTCCTGGTTACCTGTCTGTGTCCTCTGCTGGTTCATGAGTCCCTCATGATCACAGGGGAGAAACCATCTTTTATGTGTCATACATCCCCAGAGCATAGCACAGGACCTGGTGCATAGAGGTATGCAATAAATGGTTGTTGAATGAGTGAATGCCTATATAAATAAATGAATGGGTGACAAAGCTCACTGAACACATCAGTATGGTGATGTGCTGAACATCAAGACATTCCCTTAAACCTCTCGGCTCGGGTCCAGCTTCTTTAAGTTTGCCCTCACCCCATGTGGAATTCTAGCACCCACTCACCTGTCCGGAGCCATGAGGCCCGGAGTTAGCCGACCTCTGTTGCTTGATCTCCGCAAAGCGGAGACAAAATGGCACATTTCCGGGTTCTTCATTATAACCTGTTCCCGCGCGCGCCTAAAACCTTTCCCGCGCGCGCCTAAACCTTTCCGGCGCGCGCCCAAACCTTTCCCGTGCGCGCCCAAACCTTTCCCGCACGCACAAACCTTTTCGCGCCCAGAAAGATATGCAGCCTACGGCGCAGGTGCGATCCCGTGCCCGGCAAAATTACAAACCCACGGCGCATGCGCAATTGTAATTTGAGAAGACCCGGCCCCTCCCCCCCCCCCCCCCCCCCCCCCCCCCGTCACCGCCCTGGCCCAACCTCTTCCCCTGCCAGCCTATATAAGGCATCGCACCACCATTATTAAACAAGACTTGATCAGGCTATTTGTCTTGTCTCCATTTCTCGTGTTTTCTTGTCTCCTCCATTCCCACTCCCCCTTCCAGGGCCCGTTCCACTGTCCTGCCGGTCGGGACACTCACCCATCCACATGCACACACAGTGGACAGCAGCAGCATCCTAGGCCTCCAGGGGACTTGAGAGCCCCATCTCCTTCTCTCTAGGCTAGTGCCTCTGGTTTCACTGTAACAAGGACTGGGTCTGCTCAGCTGCTCACTATGACCTTAATGAGCTAGGCCTGCTCAGCACATGTGGAGGTGGTAAGTGCCGTCTATGGAATCCTAACAGCCCCATTTTAAAAGGCCAAGTGTTTCTATTTCTTTTGAGCCCAGGATTTTTTTCAGAACACTTCCCCCATGAATCAAAATCCCCTATAGTCCATTATAGAAAAATGGACAGCAAATACAAAGATGCTAATGACCTAGCCTTACTCTCAGGTCCTTGGTAAAATGACCAGTTTCTTAAATTAATTCTTCCCACATGGCCACAAGCATCTCATCTACCTTTCAACAAAAGCAGATCACTCACACTGATTTACTAACCATAGTAACTACCTACTGATCCACTTTCTCTCTGTCACTGTACTGTTGCTTTTCATACATTCTCTTTTAATTCCCATAACAAACCAATTAGGTGGGTTCTGTTTTGATTCTCATTTTATAGATGAGGAAAATGAAGCTCAGATATTTTAGGCGACTTGCCCACAATCACATAGTTGATAAACGATGAACTTAAGATTTGAAACCATGACTGTTGACCTCTAAAATTTAACCTCATCTGGTTTTCTCTTGCTACATAACAAACCATCATCAAAATTTAATGGCTTAAAACAATTTACTATGATCTCTCATGGTTCTGTGGGTTGACTGGGTCAGGTGGGAAGTTTTCACCTATAGTCTCACGCAGATGCAGTCAGATGGCAGCTGGGGCTGCAGTCATCTGAAGGCTGAACTGGGCTGGATGTCCAAGATGACAACTCCTATGGCCACCAGTCAATGTTCTCTGAGGACTGGGAGTTCTTCTGGGGCTACTGATTGAGCATCTATATGTAGTTTGTGTGGTTTGGGCTTCTCACAGAATTTAGAATCCACAGAATGGTGGGACTCTAAAAAGGAGTATTCTAAGAGAAAACTTTTCAAGAGATCCAGGGAGGAACTGCAAGGCTTCTAATGCCCTACATTCACAAGTCCCAAATTTCACTTCCTGTGTATTCTATTGGTCAAGCAATTTCCCAGGGCCAGCTTGGATTCAAGAGAAGGGAGATAAGACAATAACTCTTAACAGTAAGAGGGGCAAAGAATTTTCAGTCATCTTTGTCACAGTCTACTCTCGGACTACATATTATTTACATTCCTCCCACATGGTAAATACACGTGTCTCCTCCTAAGACCCAAAAGTCTCATCCCATTATGGCATCCACTCAAGCTTGAGGTCCAGGATTTTATCACCTAAGTCAGATCTTGATGCAGATGAGCCTCCTTGGGGTGCAGTTCCCTAAGTACAGCTCTTCTCAGTCCGAAGACCTGTGAGATGAAGAGACAAGTTATCTGTCCCACAAACATAAATACAGTGGTGATACAGAGATAGGATAACTTCACTAAAGCTTTTATTCAAAAGGGAAAGAAACGGGAGGCACATGACAGTCACTGATCCATAGCAGTTCTAAACTCCAGCCAGGTGCATGTTGCTAGATCCTTGATTAGTGAGTTCCTAGTCGTGCCTCCCTGGGAATGATTGTAGCTCTTGACTCCCTACTCCTACTGGGATTTTGATTCTGCTCTCTGAATCATTCTTCCTTTTCCATGAGAAATGGCCATGTTTGCAGCTTAGTAGCCTTCTTGTCCTGCTTCCTACCCATAGAAGGCTCTCTACAGTTTGAACTCTTTCCTATTTAGTTCAGGCTGATGGTGCTTTTGCATGTACAATTCTCTTAAATTTTTTATAAGTTTCCTAAAGACTCTTTCAGGTTCACTCCATTAGTCAAAATACATACCTACAAATCTCTTCAAGATATGCCACTTTCTGCTTGGGCTGACAGGTGCTATGGAACAATGCCCTTCAGAATCCTTCAAAGTCTGTGAAATAGATTTTCGCCTCTCCATGTGGCCTGGGCTTCTTACAGTATGTCACCTTCAAGGTTTTTAAAATCTTAGCAAGCGTCTTAGAGCCGTATCTCTGAAATGATCATTACCTTATATCATGTCTTACTTTGAGAATTTTTTTTCCAGCTAGAGAGGCTTGGAATGGAAAATAGCTTTCTTTCTAAACCCAGTAAGTCTGGCTTCTTGTATTCTATCTAAGTTTTGCTTGAAACTGAATAGTTCATTATGGTAGAGGGGAGTTCACTTCCCTATATTCATACCTTACCATACTTGCCTAAGAGAAACCATTAGGCATGTTTAGCATTCTGCCTGGAAGTCTCCTTAGCCAAATCTGCCATTTCCTAGATATATTTTCTGTTTTTCACGTTACCAAAACAACAGTATGCCAAATTACCCATCATTACAAAACAAAGGATGCCTTTTTCCAGCTTCCAATAACAATGTCCTCATTTTCCCTCTAGTTCTCATTGATAGATTCCTCAGGGACCTCACAGCTTCTTCCTGCTGCTTGGTCCCCAAAGCCAACGTCCCACATTTTAAGTTTTCATTATGACAGCACTCCAGGTACCAAATTCTGTTCTAAGTATCCATAGTTCCATAGAATGCCACCCAAAACATAGTTGTTTAAAACTGTAATTTATTATTTATCATGATTTTATGGGTTGACTTGGTTCAGCTGGATGATTCTTATTTGGGCTTTCTCTTACAGTTGCAGTCAGATGTTAGCTAGGACTGCACTCAGCTGAAGGCCTGATTGGGATCCGTGTCTATGATAGCACACTCAGATAGCTGGTAGCTGATACTGGCTGTGGAAGGGAAGCTCAGTTGGAGCACCTACTTCCGGCCTCTCCATGTGGCCTGGGCTTCTTACAGTATGCCAGCTGGTTCCAAGAGGGACTGCTCTGAGAGGGAACGTTCCAGGAGACCCAGGCAGAAACTACAACACTTCCTATGATCTAGCCACAGAAGTCCCAGAACATCATTTTCACAGTATTTTATTAGTCATGCAAGTCACTATGGCCAGCTTAGATTCAAAAAGGGAGGAATTAAGGAAAAGAGAAGACATAGAGACTTGCCTCTCATTAAGAATCCATCTCTTAATGAGAAGCAAGTCTGTGTCCTCTCCTTTCATACTATTCTACACAAATTATGGGCCAGCTCTGCATATCTGGTAACTCCTTCCTTTAAATATTGATGCTGATCCTGCTCCCAAGGCCATCTTGTCTCTTACTGTTAAAAAAAAAGAAAAGAAAAAGAAAAAAGCACATATCCTACAAATATATAGACTCCATTTGACATTCTTCTGAGCTTTATATTTGTAAAATATGTTAACTTTTAGTGATCCTACCACCTTGGCCTCCCAAAGTGCTGGAATTACAGGCATGAGCCACCACGCCCAGCCTTCTCTTCTCCTTAGGACACATGAAAGCTAAAATTGACAATGGCTCTGTCAAACAGCCATCCATGGAGAACCTAGATCAAGAATATTGCCCCTCAATCCCCAGAGCTCTCTCGCTCCACTTGATGGGGCCCCATGGGGCCAGGTACTGAGGGGACTCCCCTCTCTTTAAGGGGGAGTGGAAAGGGAGGGGGTCATTGCTGTTTTGTTTAACTGGAACTAGAACAGGGATCATGTCCTATTTTAGGACAGAAAGGGGAAAGGATATCAGGATCTCACTTCTGTACTGGCCACCACCACTGTCACTCATCACATTGAGTGGATGTCCCTCAAGAGTTTGTATAAATTCAGGTCAGAGCTGCAGCTACATAGCCGTCCAGTGTCATAGAAAAGTAATTCATGGATGACTGCTCTCTCCATTTGGAAGGATGCAGTCTTCATGTACAGTGATGAGAAACTGTTATTTTACAATCTTTTCATTAAAAGCTTGGCTGAAAACCAAAAAAAAAAAAAAGAATATTGCCTCTCTTTAGACAATTTCTTCATGAGCAATTAGCTGCCTGAAACAAAGAAGAAAACAGCCGGATCAAACATGTTTATAACCTTCAATTAATTACCACTGCTAAGTGGCAGACCAAAGTGTAAGTCTATGTCCAATTACACACCTTATGGGCCATTGCTTTTGTTGGTGTAATAAGCCGTCAGCCCCTTTTTGCTATCTTCATCCTTCAGAATGGCTATCTGATGTGGGTGAAAGTGAGTGGTCATTCTCCACTTGTGCTTCCTCTACCTCTGTCAACAAGCATGACAGGGGGAGGAGGCTGTTAGGGAAGAGGGGAGGAGGAATGGAATGCACCAAGGGCCTCTGCAATTTTATAACTATGACAGAGAATATACACGCCCCTGCTCAAATGACCATTTGGCAGTATCTCTCACCTTGCCAAGAGCCAGTATAGCTTGGAGAGAATGGGCATGAGCTCTGGAGTCAGGGAGCTTGTATCTGGTTCCTGGCCCTTCCATTTAAGGTGCAACAACAGACAAGTTATTAACCCTCTTCGTGCCTTATTTCCTCAGTTCTCAATACTTATCCTGTTTCTCCTGTTAGTCACATGTAATTACCCAATCACTCCCTCCTTCTGAAAACACCCAGAGTGACTGAAGAGTCAGGGAGAGCTGACTTAACGCTGGGCAATCAGGTGAGCACATCCGAGGAGGTGGCATTTAACCTAAGCCTTGAATGACAAGAATAACCCAGCAGACTTGTAACAGTCATGGCAGGTGTATTAGTTTCCTGCAGCTGCTGTAACAAATTACCACAAACTGGGCAGCTTAAAACAACAGAAATGTATTCTCCCATAGATTTGGAAGCCAGAAATCTGAAATTAAGGTGACAAGGCTGCCCTCCCTCCAAAGGCTCCAGGGAAGAACCTGTTCCTTGCCTCTTCTGGTGGCTCAGAAGTTCTTTAGCTGTGACCACATCTCTCCAGTCTCTATCTCTGTGGTCACATTGCCTCCTCCTCTTCTCTGTCTTCTCGTCTGTGTGTCTGTCTTACACGGATGCTTGTGATTGCATTTAGAGCCTACCTGAATAATCCAGGATAAGTGCCTCTTGTCAAGATTCTTATTTGAATCACATATTTTTGTGATGTAGGGTAATATTCACAGGTTCCAGGGATTTGTAGGTGGACATATATTTTGGGGGCCACCATTCAACCCACTGCAGTGTGGTCAAAATATTAAAAGAAAATCAGACTGAATGGGGCCTTTTCAGCCTGGTGAGGGGTATAGTATTACTAGCAATGAGAAGTCATTAGAGATCTCAAGCAGTTTATACTGAGATGTGTGTGTGTGTGTGTGTGTGTGTGTGTGGTTTTTTGTTTGTTTTTTGTTTTTTGTTTTTTGTTTTTTAGAGGCAGCATCTTGCTCTGTAACCCAGGCTGGAGTGCAGTGGTGCAATCCTAGCTCACTGTACCCTTGAAACCCTGGGTTCAAGCAATCCTCCTGTACCTGAAACTACAAGCACACACCACTGATAGCTAATTTTTACATTTTTAATAGAATCGGTGTCTCTATATGTTGTCCAGGCTGGTCTCAAACTGCTAGCCTCAAGTAATCCTCCTGCCTTGGCGTCTCAAAGTCCTGGGATTATGGGCGTGAACCACTGTGCCTGGCCTATACTGAGATATGTCTTATAATGATCACTGATCACTCTTGCTGCTTTGTGAAGAATGGATCTGGAGAGTAGAAGTAGAAAGACCAGTTCAGAGGCCATTGCCAATCTGAAAACTTGAGTATGGGGCAGATCTGATATTCTCCATGTAGATTACAGGCAAATAATCCTTCATCAAAGCTTGCAACACAATATTGCTCATAAGAACAATTTTTTTGATAAAGCAACTTCTCATTCTAAATCCTACAAAATAGGTCTATGTCCTGGCCCCACTTTATTTTACCTTCAACCCAAATAATTTACTTCTGCTATTAACTAAAATGAACTCATGCTCTGTTTTCCACAGCATTTGGGGACTTCCTCCATTATACCGATGACATGGTTTTAGAGTCAGGAACTCAGAGTGGTCTTGAGAAGAAGCTAAAACATTTGGTAACAACAACCAGAAAGAACAATCTCAGGTCAGCCATACGAAAGTGAAAATATTGGCAGCGGGGAGCAAGTGGGTAAGTAATAGACTGAATTCTTCCTGTCTCAGGCTGGTCGGGTGCTATAACAAAGTATTGTAGATTGCGTGACTCATCCACAACATAAACTTATTTTTTACAGTTTTGGAGGCTGGAGGTCTGAGATAGATCAGGGTGCCAACATGGTTGGGCTCTGGTGAGGGCCCTATTCTGGGTTGCAGATGGCCGTCTTCCTTTTGTATTCTCACATGGAGGAAAGACAGCAAGCTAGTTCCCTGGACTCTTCTTATAAGGGCATTAATCTCATTCATGAGGGCTCCATCCTCAAGACTTAATTACCTCCCAAAAGTTCCACCTCCTAATATAATCGTATTGGGTTAGGGTTTCAATATATGAATTTTGGAGGAACATAAATAGTCCATTGCACCCCCAGCCATGGCCTGCAGGCCTTTCTTTCACGACATGAAGGTTTCCTTGCAACCAACTCAGTTGATGGGTCCATTAGCTTACGGATGTGTCCAGAAATAGACTTTCTGCAGAGATGAGACTGAGCATTTTTGTGATTAAAAAGAAGCAGTGCTTTTATTAATGTTGCTTTTCAGGCCATTGTTGTCTATTTCATGCATAGAGCAGATATCTCTGGGGTCTTAACCAAATACACGTGTTTTGTGTGATAAAACTAGCCATTGAAATAGAACACTGATTCTATTTCAGAAACAGATGTTGGCTCTACCAGCAGTTATCCCTGCAGTTATCCCTGCAGCCACCCTCTGGTTTTGCCTTGCCTCACAGGCAAAGGGAAGACAGGACCAACCATTTATTGCCACCCACTCTGAGGGGTCTCACTTTGTGTCAGAGACTTCTGATTGTCCTTCAATGTTCACCCTTCCTCCCTGTGCCCCTTCACCCTCGATTAGTAATAGGATCCTTGATTTTTAACTAGTTAGAGTTGCCAGATAAGATATAGGACATCCAGTTAAATTTGAAACCCAAATGAACAATGAAGAAAATGTATGTTTCAAATATTGCGTGAGACATACCTATGTTCAAAAAATTATGTTTATCTAAAATTCTGATTTAACTGGGTGTCCCATATTTAACTAGGTTGTACTGAACAACGATGACATTTCTTACCTTTCCCTGAGGCTAGGTAAGACCTTGTGACAAAATTCTGGCCAAAGGGATGTAGATAAAAGTGTTCTTAAAAGCAAATAATATGCCCTCTCCCTTTCTTCTTCCTGCCTGCGTGCTGGGATGTGAAGGTAATTCAGGAACTCCAGCAGCCATTTTGGACCATGAAGGGATCTTGGGAATGGAAGCCATTCATGGTACAACAACATGCTAGAAGGAGTCTGGCCCTGGTCTAGAAGATGAGTGAAAAATAAACTTCTACCTTATTGAAGTCACTGCTATTTTGGTTTTTTTCTGCTACTTGCAGCTGCAGCTAATAGTACCTACTACACTACATCTTCTAATTCTCAGTTAACCTTGAAAGGCACATTATTCACATTTTGGCAAATAGAATCCTGAGGCTGAGAGGAGCAACTTGGTCAAGGTGGTCACATATTAATCACTGAGTCATATTTTGAAACCCCGTCTATGCGAATGGTATCCTGGGCTCTTATTTTTCTACAATACATTACTTCTCTGGGTAATCCTTTTTATCAAATTCCTAAGGTTTTGTAGTATAATATTAAATTTGCTTCTGCATGTCTGCTATCTAAAGCATTTAGCCTTCTCCCTCACCAAAAATACAGAACGAGACATTTCTGCTGTCAATGTTATAGGATGTAAAACTCCATCCCTAGATCTGATATTTGAGAGATCTGCACCAAACCACACATTATTTATTTACTTGTTTCCTTTGGGGTTGCTAAAGAAATGTTTCTAGTCTGTATTAGTTCCCTGCAAAAATGTCTTAAGTGAGTTATGATTCAGTATGAAGCGCTCACTTTTATAGAGCATCAGTATGAAAAGGTCTATTTGTCTGTAGGTTTTCAAACTTACTGGGTTGTTCGTTGCTCCTTGTAAAAGAGAATTTTCATGCAATAAATTTCACACTGAATTTAATGCCAGAAAAAAAAATTTTCAATATCTATTCAGGCATAATTCTTTGTTTGTTTATTTTTATTTTTGTCAAATATCAAGAGAATAAGAGAGCTTAACAGTTACTTTTTTGCTTTGGTTTCTAGGAATCTTGGAGTGAAATCTCATGTTTATTTGTGGTCATTCAATCATTCCAGATACTAAAATATTTATTTCTGATTTTTTTCTTTTTTAAAATCAATTTTTTCTTTTTCTCCAACAGTTTTTTTTCTTGTCTCTATGTTTCCATTTTAAGATACATTTTTATTATAACTGACTACCTCAAATCTGCCTTCATTTATTTCACAAATGCTTATTCATTGCCTCCTTTGCATACCATACTTGCCTGAAAGAAGGTAAGCTGCAAGCTATAAATTCCTAACTGAGCCTTTGCTTGTAACTCATGAATACTATTTTCTTTTGAAATGGCCCTACAAATCTCTACCAAATAACTTCTTCCAGACTTAGATGAAGATCAACAGTAAACCCAATATTTTCCAAAATTTACATTCTTTCCTCTGTTTTAAAAACCAATATATTAGCCGCATCATTCCAGTCTTCTGACAGAAAGCACGTAGCAGTCACAAATTTCAGGTACCATTAATAGGACCAATCCTAGAGAAACCTGTGGAGGGAGCAGCGTTTTGACAGTACCATCTCTTTTGCAACTGGGGCTTTGCTCTGGGTTCCTGAACACTGAGTACTTCTGGGCCCTCTTTTCACCCACTTCTAGCTACCAACCCTCTTCTAAAAGGATGTCACAGGCATTCATTATAGCTTTATGTGAATGTCACTCTTTTCTCCCCCAGGGGGAATGGCATCTTAGCCCTTATAGCAAATTAGGAAGTGAAGGGCTTCATCCCCATTAGAGGAATTGTATGCACTGTTGAATAGGTTTGAAGAAGGGGGAGGGGCCAGGTGCGGTGGCTCAAGCCTGTAATGCCAGCACTTTGGGAGGCTGAGACGAGCAGATCACAAGGTCAAGAAATCGAGACCATCCTGGCCAACATGGTGAAACCCCATCTCTACTAAAAATACAAAAAATTAGCCGGGCGTGATGACAGGCGCCTGTAGTCCCAGCTACTCGGGAGGCTGAGGCAGGAGAATTGCTTGAACCCAGGAGGTGGAGGTTGCAGTGAACCAAGATTGTGCCACTGTACTCCAGCCTGGGCGACAGAGTGAGACTCCGTCTCAAAGAAAAAGCAAAAACAAAAAAAAGAATGGGGAGGGAGGGTGAAAAGCAAGACTTGAGGGCTTTGGAGACAGTAAGAAGCTGGGGCCTTCCTGGTGTCTCTGAAGTGGCCGTGCAGTCGGCATCCACATGCCTGCTTGTCCTGCCCAGCAAACCACCTGGCAGGTGCATGTCTCCATGGTGATGCAGCCCATTCTGTCAAATATTACTGAGCTTTCAAAGGGTGGAAAAAACAGGCAAGCAGAAAATTTGAGCCTTTCTGCTAGATCAGGGAGGCAGAATTGGAATTTTGATTTTCTTGCCACCCCCCAACTGTTAGAAATGGTTGACCTCATCATCTAGGATAGCCTGAGCTTTCTGCTCTTTCAAGCTGAAAAGAGAGATCAGCAATGGTCCATATTCCTAGAGAATCTGTTTGGCTCCTCCATGACATTCCCCTCCTTCACACGTGGGGTTTCCCCTCTGCCCACAGTCTCTTCTTGGAGGAGGCTCCTGATCCAGTCCCCTCCGGCCTCACAGAGGGAAATCATGTGCAGTGATTCACAGACATTATGGCTCACAAACCCCTTTCACATGCTCCGCGAGGTAGGTTTATGACCTCTGCATTCCTGCTGAGGAAACGAGCTCAAGAAAATTTAGTGGCTTGTATAAGATTTACAAAAAATGAGAAAGCAAAGCTGGGACTAACAGGTCATAGCTCTCACTCCAAGACAAGAGTTATTTTCAGTTCTCTTCAGTGAATGTGTCTGCTGAGAGCCAAGCAGGTTGGCCTCCTCTCAGAAGCCTCCTGCTAGCAGATGCTCGGCCCCCTTTCCTTCACTCCCCCAGTGCTTTGCTCACGCCTCTTCCATTCTAGGCAGCTGTGGATGTGACTCTGTTCCTAGGCTGTGAGTCTGTCAATGGCAGGGACAATGTCTGATTCAACTCCAACCACCACATGCCTACCACCATGAATGTCAAATGAAGGAATGAACTCGGGGCTAGACCCTTACTGCTGTCATGCCAACATAAGGAGAGTACTCTAGTCCTTGTGGCACTCTGTACAGAGCAAAAAAAAAATCATTTTTTTTGACACAGTCATCCCCACTGTACCATTGCTGTGTTCCTTGAATAAAGGAGCAGGCTTTAGGTGCTATGGGGCATTTTAGTGGGAAAGATTTAAGGCCCTGGAATAATAGCTGCCTCATCAAGTCCACATCAGAAAATCAAACAAACCAGAATATGGTCTTTTCTTCTGTTTTTGTCTTAACGGTTTTGGAATTGTGGTCAGTGGAAACAGCATAGTTTGCAGTAAAAATATTCCTGGCTAGCCAAGTGACACATCTGGTTAGTCAAGGATGAGGAAGAGAACAAACTCTTTCATTTCTCAGCAGCTCAGGAGAAGGCATCTGGGTGGGTCTGCCCATGAGAATGTTTGTAAAGTGTCATTTGAGAAACTCTAGCAGAGCAAGGATGGTGAATTTCATAACTAAAATCAGGAATCAGGTCCAGAATAAAGTTTGGACAATTTTATAAAATTGTGAAGTAGATGAGATCCTACATGAGGACAATTATTCTGTCCCTCCCCTGCTCTTCAGGACAAGACTGAAATCATCCTAGAAAATTTACTATCTTTTTAAAAATCTCTAGAATAGGAATTTCTTAAAACTTCCCTGGATGAGCCTTTTAAATACCTCACAATCTTTATGGGAAGAAAAGTTTTCCTTCTTTCTAACCCAAATCCTTCTTGCTGAAATTCAAATCCATTCCCTCTTGTTTGAGGATCAGCCAACCATTTAATGCCTTGATCAACTTGTGTCAATATATGCAATAAACTTATTGGTTTTTTAAGATGTGTAAAGTACATCTACTAGAACTCTTTGTTGCAAATAAATACCCAACTTACAGTAACTAAAACCATAAAAGAAATTGCTTGATCCGCATAAGTGAAAAGTACAGAAGTAAGCTGAGTCTTGGCATATTAATAATGTCAATAAGGGCCTGGTTTATTTCCTATTATCTGATCTGCTTACTACAGTGTCAGAGTCATCCTGAAACTATTTCCCTCATGGTGGCAAAATAGCTGCAGCAGTTCCGCACCTCGCAGGCTTATACCACACAATCCCTTCTGCTATAGCTTGGATGTTCGTCCCCTCCAAGCCTCATGTTGAAATTTGATCCACAATGCTAGAGGTGGGGGCTGATAGGAGGTGTTGCAATCATTGGGGCGGATCCCTCATGAATAGATGAATGCCCTCCCTCAAGGGCGAGTGTGTTCTTACTCTATTAGTTCCCTCAAGAGCTGGTTGTTTAAAAAGTACCCAGCACCTCCCCATATTCTCTCTTATTTCCTCTCTCATTATGAGATCTCTGCACAAGCCAGGTCCCCTTTACCATCCACCATGAGTAGAAGCAGCCTGAGGTCCTTATCATATGCCCATGCCCAATCTTTAACTTTTCAGCCATCAGAATCATGAGCCAAATAAACCTTTTTTTTTTTTCTGTATAAATGACCTAGCCCCAAATATTCTGTTATCACAACACAAATGAACTAAGATACCTTCTAAGCAACAGGTGCTAAAATTACCCCAATGAGACTTGCTTGGGTTATGTATCCTCACTTGACCCAGGAAATGTAATATACTTGATTGGTTTGATTTAATCAGGGATCACCCCGGACCTGGTAATAGGGGGTCAGCTTTCCAGCAGCACTTGGGCTTAGTGGGAAAGAAGACGAAAAGGAATTGAAATCTTGGTACTGTTGCAAAGGGGATGGGTAAGATGGACAACTGAATACTCGGTAATTGTGCAAACAGAAATGCACCTAAGGTTGAAAAGCATGGTATGATTTGTTTTGCATGTAAAACATCTCCCCAGACCTGTGGCTTGTCCACTTAGAGATGGGTTTTATAATCCTCATATGTCAGTGTTTCCCACCCTTCCCTGATGATGAGAATCACTTAGAGCATTTGTTAAAGCCATAGCTTCTTAGGTTCCTCCCTTGGAGCTTCTATTCGATGGGTCTTGGATAGGGCCTGGGAAATTTTTAATTCGAAACATTCTCTAGGTGATGCTTATGAGACCAGTCCCATCCACAACTAATTCCAGTGCATGCTCCTTCTACTCCTAAAAGCAGGGCAGGTACACTGTGGCTGCAAAGATTTTCGGGGTGAGGAGGGCATGCTCAAATCATGGCAGTTCAGTCTAAACAAGATTTTAGGAAGGTCTTTTCAAACTTGATCATTGTGAGTATTGGTCATGAGTCTGTAAGTGGTGAAGAAAATAGTTGCTAATCCTTATTGAGTACTTAATCTGTGAAGGATGCTGAGCTGAGTGCTTTGCATGAATTATCTTCTGTAACTGATGCATTTCTTTCTCTGGAGAATTTTTAGGTAAAGCAGGGACTCTCAACCTTCTAAATCATTCTTATTAAGCATTGACACCCTTATCATGTATAAAAATCAAGATTTCCCACAATAACCATTTTATTTTTATATCCATTATTCAGAAAATATATAATATCAAGAAGTGACTTTTGTCAAAGTTTTCTTTTCTTGAAATTATGGAAACCAGCATGAGCTACCATGATCAATTTTTAATGTATTGGAAAGACTTCTAGGATACTCAGAGGCAATGCTAGGAGGTAAAAGCCAGAGCTGGAGAGCAGTCAGGGTCTGACTGTGCATTGCCTCAGTTTCTATTTCATGTACTCGCAACACTCTTTTCCTCCAGCATCCCTGCTTCCCATGCTGAAATTGGGGTGAAGAGGAGGTGGTACCATCCCACAGTTCCCGGTTACATATTATCACAGGGCCACTCAACTGCACCAAAAAGCTATCTTTGAATTCCAATTTCAAGTTTCTAAAAGGGAGAAACTTGAAGTTGGCTGAGCTTAGGCAAGGCATCTGCCCTGGATCCAATTCCCTGAGACTGGGGAGAAGGGGCTCATGTGGCACAAACATGGGCCAGGAATCAGGGGCCAGTTTCTACTGGGGGAAGGAGCTTAGTTCTCACAGAAAAGAAGTCTTTGAAAGTTGAAGAGAAGCTTCCCACAAAGCTGTTGATACAACGACCGTGAATCAATAGCTCTTGGATTTTTATTTTATTCATCCCAGAAGCATCTGGAAACATTTGAAAGATTACAGTGCTAGATGTGCTCGTGGCTTCCTAGACCTACTGCAGTAACCCTTCAGCCCTCCCAGGGTCCAAGGCCAGCATATGGGAGCCAGTGTGTTAGAGGAACAGGAATAAACCAGGTGATTCTTAGGAGTCCTTGGCCTCTCTGGTTATATCCTTGGAAAGAAATGGGGGACAGAATGCTTCACCTGCTAGAAGCGATTGTATGAAGAACAACAGATTTCCTCCCTGGCCTCCCCCAGGGCCCTCCCTGCCTGGCCTGCCTCAGAGCAGGCCCAGCCACTGAGCCTGCCTAGCTGGTAGTAACATTTCAGTCTTCGCTGGCAGCTGACTGCCTACTTCCTGGCAGCTCCAAACTGCAGGAGACTAATAAAACAAGCCCTAACGAATGGATGGCACTGCAGTAATAGTGAATGCTCAGATTTATTCTTGTTGATAATTTCAGTGGAGTAGGCCAAAGGGACTCTCATCAGTATAACTAGGAGATAAAATTCTGATGAATGAAGTAATACCTTGTTGCTTAAGGAAGAGTGCATAATTAAGAGGACTGTTGACCCTAATTGAAATGATGTTGCCAAGGTAAGTCAAATAGCACTTCTGGACCAGAGAGGGAGTTTTCTGCCCAGGGCAGACTCTTCTACAAGCAGAGCAGCTAACTTTGATTCTGATAACGTTAAGAAATGAGCTTTGTTAAGGGGGCTTTTAAACCTGGATATGGAGCTAGATCTGAAGACTACCAAGTGCCAGATTCTACCTTATATAAGCCTCCTGGCTAAGAGGAAGGGACCAAGATAGAATCCAGGTGCCTGCCCATCCCAGGCCTCCACTCAGGGTCTACAGTTGCTCTTCTGAGGGTTCGGGGGATCAGGGCCAGGTGGAGACTTTCAGAGAAAGTTTGCGTAAAAAAAATAACCTTCCCACAATACATAATTTAAAATATAGTAGCAAACCTTAAAATTAATTCAAGGAATGCTAAGATGTACTGATTTTTTTCCACCATGAGGACTTTGATGTGTCTTTTAGAAATATCTAATTCTTTCTTTTAAAGGTCTGGGGCACATCTTAAGCATATTTCAGGGCTCCTCTTGGGTAAACGGTGATGAGTCAGAGAAAGAGGCAGGACCGATAACCAACACACCTGAGTTCCAACCCTGGTTCTGCATCTCAAGCAGCTCTGGGACCTTGGGCAAGTCACTTAACCTTCCTGGCTCTCAGAAAAGTCATTCAGAAAATGGTGGTTCCTCAATAGGCAGCGGACAGAATCAAATGAAATGTCAAAGTGCTTTGTAAACTTAGAAACACTGTACAAACATAAAAGGAGGGCCCTGTCACTGGAGCATTCATTATGCAAGGGCCTGAAATACGGTATGGCACAAGATGGTGAAAGGTTTCGTATCTCAAAAATACTCACAGATCTGTCCCTACTCCAAACCTCCTTACAATTAACACAAGCACTTCTTCTTGCCAGAAGCACAGGTCTGTTCCTTCCCGATGGTCTGATACCCACAATATCTGACCTTATTTGCAAATGCTGTGCAAATATATGGCAAAATGAAATTGCAAATCTGGTAATAAATGGAGGGATTTCATGAGGTCAGTGAAAGTGATGTTGGAGGCTGCGTTAATTCAGGCAGCTAAGCCACTGACCAAGAAATATGGGCAGAGGTAGCCAATTCCCAAATAATGAAAGAAAAATAGTAAGGTTAGTGATGCTTCAAAAAAAGATTTTAATATCAAAGACTTAAAAGAAGCTCTTGCAGAAAATAATAAAAATTCAAAATACTTGAATTTTATAAAAAATTTTCTTTTGGGGATTGTGCTACGAAAGTTAAATGTGAAGAATTTGGTATAGACAATCATAGATTTGTTGGAAAATTTTCACATATAAAGTTTATTGTATTCATTCTTCAAGAATTAGCTGATAGTTGATATTACAACTTAAATTTTGTTCAACATAAGCTTATTTTATAGTTTTTAGTTTTATTTTCCAGGCAAAATCATAAACAAAACATTTGCTGTGCTTTTTTGTTTATTTTTTGCTTTTGGGTTTTGTTGTTGTTGTTTTTGCTATTTACCACAATCTTTTTGGTCAATGTTTTAGGTGGAGTCACTTTCAAGTGACTTTTATTTCTTGTGATATGAACTAGTCTCAGGTAATAAGGAATCTTTATAGTTATTTAAGTATTATTGCTGATTTTATTATTTCCCAGTACTCTTCAGTGGAAATGGTGTTGACAGTCTCCTCAAGCCCAGGAGAGGGAAAGGAATGAACTCCCAAGCCTTTTGGAAATGCAAAGATCCAAGAGCTGCTCTTTCAGAGAGAAAGCCAACATGGCTTGGAAACCATACAGTGAGAAATGAGCCCAATTTTCTAGAAACGTCTGACATTGGCATGCCAGGCCGGTGCAGGGTGTTCTGGGAGAGGAGCGTGGCAGAGACTGGACTGCCAGGGCCTCTGTACCCCACCGACCACAGGCTGGACTAGGCCACTCCGACTTGCCAGGCACAATGCACATCCCCGTCCTCTCCAATGGCTCGATTTCTCCCTGCCCAAAACTGAGGGGGATCAAACCTTAATTAAAAGAGTTGAAGTTTCAGGACGCCCTTGATAGAACCTTCACAGAGAGCATAGACACTGTTGTCATTGCCCTTAGAAACAATAGGGCCCACCTTACCAGCAGGTTGCTCGAGGAATTCAACATGCCAAAGTCCTTTGTACTCTGTCCCTCCAGGACCTGGGCCACCATCCAGAGAAATGTGCGGCTGGAAGATAAGATTGCATGGTGCTGCTAGGCAGACCTGGGTTCAAATCATAATTCTGCCACCTTACTTGTTGTGCAACCTCAGGTAAGTTACCCAAACTGTCTAAGCTTGTTTTCCCTTTTGTAAAATGGAAAAGGGTTCACTATAGGTCTACCTCATGGAGCTTGGGGTGTGCCCTAGGTCAGATACCTCGGAAGAAGATCCTGAGATGAGGATTCAAATGCATGGGGTTTATTTAGGACATGCTCCCACTAAGGGAGTCGGGGAAGTGGGCAGGGACCAAGTGAAACCAAGCACGATACAGCTTCCCAGTCTGATGCCATGGGGCACTCTGGAGGATGTTATTCCTCAGAGTTTGTCCTGACTTATGTGAGCGAGCTGGGCTTCCAAACTCCTGCACTGGTCACTTATTGGCTGAGGGCGAGGTGGACCCAGATACTCTGGCTGTCTGCACGGTGGGCAAAGAGGCCCAAGAAACGCTCAGGCAGAATTACAGGTGTGAATCATTAGGAGCGTTATTATGGTAAAAAAGACCCAAGGATCTGGGCAGAGCAGGAATGGTGTCTGCTACAGCACTGGTTAAATGATATAATGGTAAACCACCCAGCACAGTGCCTACTGCAGAGGAGGCACGGCACGTGAGCCATGTCAGCTCTTATTGCTGCTGGAATTATTAACAATATGATTGTCATCCTTCTAGGCCCTCTGCATCAGGGAATCTGTACTATGGGCCGCAGCCAGGGAGTTAGCATTCAAAGCCTCCACATGGGTAGATCACACACTCTAATGGACAGCAAAGAAGGGGCACTAATATTTATTGAACACTTACTGTTCAAATGTCAGGCACTTTGCTGAGCACTTTACAAGAGCTGTCTTATCTAATCCTTATAACAGCCCCATAAGATGGAATTGTGATTTTTATTTTTATAACTAAAGAAACTCATCCAGAAAATCAAAATAAATTGCCCATTGTCACACAGCTAAAAAGCAATACAGCCAGGATTCAAATGCAGTTATGTCTAGGTTCTAAAGCAACAGTCCTTCCACATAAGCTTCAGAGGCTGCCCCTAAAAGATGATATGGCACAGCCTGCCTGTTCCCTGCCCAGCATATTCTGAACAGCAATGTGCCTAGCTCCAATAACACACATATCAGCTTCCCTTGCAATTAAGGATGGCCAATAAAAGAAAGTCAAGTCATCTGGTGGGGCTCCTTTAAATAAAATGGATTCCATCAGGAGGCATTCTTTTTGTTCTTCCCCATCCTTCTCCTGCTTAGAAGACAGATGTGATGGCTGGTGCACCAAAAGCCATCATGGGCCATGGAAGCTAGAGACCTATGGATGAGCTCTGAATTTATCTAAGACTTATTTATATGAAAGAAAACACACCTTTATATTACTTAAGCCGCTGTTATTTCTGGTTTCTGTTTCTAGCAGCTGGACCTAATCCTAACAGACACAGATGACGTGATATTTATGATCTCCTTTAAGGACTTTACTATCTTGAATCAAAGTAAATTACCCACTTGTCCCAGGCCCTCTGTCCTGGAAACATGTTGATGTATCTCCATGCTACAAAATTGAACCCATAAAGTCCCAACCTGTTGCTTTGTAAACATCAACAGATAATAACAATAATAAACGATGAGTGGTCTGGGGTTTCAGAATTTCCAGAGCGGGTATGATTTCTTACCTTTTGAAACTGAAGAAACCGGGACACATGCTGAGACACAAAGCCCTGATCTGACAGTGTTCTCTGAGACCCTGGAATTACTACCACTGGCACTTTGACATACATGCCTCCCCACACATTCCTCATAGGAGCTGCGCCTGGCTTCTCACCTGGGAAGCAACGGCATTTTGCTCTGTATCTTGCAGCCCTTTAAGTGTCCCACTAATCAGTGACTTTTCTAACTGCAGTCCCAGGAAACAGTGCATGACTGAAAGCCTGACAAGGTCTTCAATCTATTTCCTGCCATTTTCAGGAAAAGTTGATGAGAAGCTTCAGTTGATAGCGGAATCTCCCAGTCTGGGGCACAGCAGAGGACTTACATAACCAGGGATGGTTTGTCAAAGCAAATTTCACATGCAACTGATTCCATCACCCTGGGACACTAGCAGAATAAATAATCACCATACACATTTTGTTAGCTACGCCTCGTTAGAGATGGATTTTAGGAAGTGGCATCCTGAAGGCTGCTTATCTGTCAGTGCTCCTTTAAGCATGGTAAGCTTTCCAGATTGGCTTTTCTAGAAAATTAGACTGTTGCCATGGCCAGGTGCCACCTGTCAGGGTTACTGGCATTGTGGGAGCCAAAGGGAGGGATATGAAGGCCTGAGTTCACCTTCAGAAAAAGTGCTGGCAGAAAGCTGGGAAGACATTTCCTTGCAGAGTGAAAGCTTGATCAGAACTCTTGCCAAGAAGGCTCTTGACTTGAGCATCAAAGAATTCCAGCTTCAAGTCACTGTGTATTTCTACACCTTTCTCCCATGTCTCTCTTACCACACTTATTCTATCTTGAGTTGGATCCCACTGAATGGAATGTTGGATGGACTATGCCTATGATTCTGCCCTGTTTTCCATGTTTCTATGATTACAAGGGATGTGGCCTGGCCACCATGGATGTTCCAATTGTATGTGATGTTCCAATTGCATTGAATTCGTGTACCTATTGTGAACCAGGTGCTGTATTTTGTCTGGGAAATAGAGGGCTCAGTGACCAGTCCCTGTCCTTGAGTGGTGGGACGCTAGGGACAATGGGGCCCCTAACAACATCCATTCACACAAAGGTCCCAGGGTGTGGTTTGGGGATTTTATTTTTAACCTAATTTGGCACCTAGCATATCATGGAGCCACAATCTGCATTCTTAATTTTAAAGCCTATATCTCTTTTATCTCTGTGTACTCCTTAGCATTTTTTCTGCTCTAATTCTTATATCTTATGCAGTCTTGTTTCCTAGGCCACACAAGCCTCAAGAAAAATAAAGCTCTGGTACTAATTAATAAGTTGCTGGCTCTGGACTCCACCCAATTTTGTTAACAGGTTAACTACCCCTTACCTCACATTCATGTTACATACCCCACATCTACTTTGTGTCACACGAAAACCTCTGTAGGCCCTAAATCACTCCTATATCAGGTCAACCATATTTAAATACGCCTACAGCCTTCATTTAAAGACACATAGGCAGATGGAGAGAGTCACAGAGTTCTATACATAGTTATCTATATTATATATTATTCTACATTGTTTTGCTATAAATTTTTGAAAGGATGTTCAATTTTCATACATTTGAGTTTGTAAAGAATAAATTATTTTATTTTTATGATCCAAACATTTCATATTTACCTATAGTATATGAGACCTATACGTAATCCATTATTACATGAATGACCTAATGTTACATTTTGAAAACACTTAATTATTCATTTATTAATTTTGGCTTTGAAATTTTCTTTATATATTAATAGTTAATAAATATTTTTACAATACCTGAAAAGTTTATAGGTGTCTGATATGTTGACCTACAGATAAACAACTCTGTTCTTCTCCCTCTACTCCCAGCACTACCTCAGCCAATCCCAAATTCCCTTTGTAATGGATCCCAAAAACTTCCTGCTCCCATATCTTTGCAACTAGCTAGACATTGCTACTGGGTTCCTATTTCTGTTGCACTGGGTTCCATGGTTACCTGAGATGACCACACCTCCCAGTGAGCTCTTTATTCTCTTAAGGAGTTTCTATCAAGTTTCCTAACCATTAGGCCACAAGATTACTCTTGTGGCTTCCCCATGTGCCATTTTACCCCTTGCCATAGAACATGTGTCTCAAAAGGGACACCAGAACCTGACTCTCCCCTACATTGTGGTTAATTCCTGACTCCCTCAGGGCAGCCTTCACCTCCTCATCTTGCATCATAAGTCAAGCCAAGCATCTTGTGGTCTGACTCTAAATACCAATGCACTTATTCTCCAAAGAGTCTGGAATCTTACAAATCTGTCTTGGCATCCCAGAGTGACCCCATACTCACCTTCTGATAACACTTTACACCCTCCAAAGAATCTTTATGCAAGACAAAAGACCTTTGACTCAGAAAGATGTTCTCTCCTAAGGATATTTTGACTCCTAAGAATAATACCATTAAAACCAAAATTATGTCATCATGGACACATTTTTGTACTGAAAGGATTTTCTGGAGAAAACTTCATTAAATCCATTTGACTCCTTGATCAACCTTCTTAAAATAGCCTAGTTAAATCCTCTTTAATTTTTCCCATTTTCATTCATATTTTATTTCACAGAAGTTATTTGATTGGGATTTTAATTTTTTCCTATGTCAACTTTATATAAAGCTTTGACCCATTACTCAATTGGTTTGTTTATATCAAATATTATGGTTGTAACTTTTGCCCTTGAAAACTTACTATATAGACATAGAACTACAAAGTTCAATATTCCCAAGTCAGACTGCACAGATTAGATTTTAACCACTAAAGGCTTTAAATTCTGTTGGTCATTTCTACCAGTGACATTCATTATGAACCATATAAAAAGGCTGAGAATGATGTCTCTTTCCCAGCAAAGGCACACACTCATGTCCTTAGTTAGATCTTCCAGAGCAGGCCTTTCATTTATGGCTGGATTGCAGTACAGTGAGTGAATAAGGCATGAGCTCTGGAATTGAACTGTCTGGGTTAAACGGGGCAAATATTTAATTTCTCAGTTTTCCCATTTGTGAACTGGGGTCATTATTAGTACCTAAACCACAGGGTTCTTGTGAGGATTAAAGCAGAATTCATACAAAGTGCTTCACATAGTACACTGCATGGAGAAACAATGTAAGATGTGAGAGCTCTTATTACTCCAACCACCTTAAAAATTCTCTGTTATCTATTACTACAGTTAACAAACCAGCCCAAAACCTGATGGCTTAAAATAACAGCAATTTATCACTCAATAACATTTAATTGTATGGGTACAACACATTTTGCTTATCCATTCATCAATTAATGGACATTTAGATTATTTTCACCTTTTGGCTATAGTGAATAGTGCTTCTATGAACATTGCATACACGTATTTGAGTGCAAAAAAAATGAAGCAGTGATATATGCTACAACATGGATGAACATTGAAGACATTATGCTAAGTGAAGGAAGCCAGTCACAAAAGTGTCTCCATAGAGACAGGAAGGAGATGGGTGGTTGCCAGGAGTTAGAAGGGACGGGGAATGAGAAGTGACTGCTTAATGGGTACAGGGTTTGCTTCTGGAGTGATGAAAACATTTTAGAACTAGAAAGAGGTGGTGGTTGCACAACATTATAAAGATACTGAATGCCATGAATTGTATACCTTAAAATCATGAATTTTCTGTTAAATGATGTATTTCATCTCAATTTTAAAAATCATCGTAACAGTAATTTATTATTTCTCGTGACTCTGAAGCATAGCTGGGAGGCTCTGCTGGCTTCACCTAGGCTCCATTTAGCAGGACAGTTGACTGGGAGGGCGGGTTCTCTCTTTCACTTGGTCTCTCATCCTCAAGGAGGCCAGCTGGAGCTTCAAACAAATCTCCGTGAGCAACCACTTACCAAGTCTCTGCTTGGGTCTCATTAGCTGATGTCACATTGACCAAAAGAGCACACATAGCTAAGCCCAGAGTCAGTGTGGGAGAAGACTACACAAGGGCATGATATCAGGAAGTATGATTTACTGGAAGCCATTATTGTGATAATCTCTACAAGCATCATTCTAATCATCTACCCCAACTTGACTTGGTCTGAAATGACTCTTACATTCTAACACAGAATAGAAAGCTTGGGCTGCATGGCTTTAGAAGAGTACGATGCAAGTCTCAAATGTATTCAGAGTCCTCAGAATGAAAGGAAACTCAGCTTCTTTCACATTCTTTTTTTTCCAGAGATCCCCCTGTATTTAAGTTCAATGTTTTTGATCAGAGACCTCTTGTTATGATCAATTTAATGTGAAACAGCTGAACGAAGGGCAGTGGCGATGCAACACGATGATCATCTTCACAGTGTCCAACTGTAAGTGCTCCAGAGTCACCACCCTGACATTCCTGGGGAGTCAGTCCTATCAGAAAGGGCTGGTGGCAGCTCTATTGGGAGGGGCTCCCACAGCCAGGGCTGCCTGGTAGACATAGTACCCACAATGCCCTTAAAGATAACTGTTGTTTATGGAAGACAGCCGCACCCACTACCTTACTTTAAGCCTCGAGTTGGTACTATCATGGTCCCCATTTTGCAGATGAAGAACATGGTAGGGCAGGAGATGCACTCCCCAAATGCACTTTCTGGAGGGAAACACTTGCCTCCAGCTGTCAGCTCCTTCAGGGTATGCTTGCCGTAGAAAGCTGCTTTGCCCAAGGGCATCTCTTTCCTTTCCGGGTAGCCCAAGTACAACAGCTAACAGTGGCAGGGGTACAAAACCCATGACAGGACACCTCTGTGGGCTGCGTATGCTCCGGAGCTCCCAATAGGGTTTGCTGATCAGCTTCTCCCTCTGCCCCATTCTACCCCCTCCCCCTACAGTTCACACATGTTGATCCATAACAAACACTTGCCACTTTCCAGTAAGTGAATCTGGGCAAGTTGCTTTGTCTTCTTGTATAAAGGGTGTGGTGGAGGCTGTCCTGCCCACTTCACAAAGTGTCAACAAGATGTAGAAATGGTGGTGAGATTAACGCAAAATATGCTGACCCCAATATCTGCTCTTTGATCCACCAACATGTCAATATCCTTTCTTGGATTCTCAGATACGCTCACCCCTGGTTTCTTCAAATGGTGATAGCTATTGGTCACCATGTGCTAGTCACTGTGGTGATAGTATCACTGTGTGCCAGTCACTGTTGTGGTGATAGTATTACCATGCGCTAGTCACTGTGGTGATAGTATGACCGTGCGCCAGTCACGGTGATGGTGATAGTATTACCGTGCGCTAGTCACTGTGGTGATAGTATTACCGTGAGCCAGTCACTGTGGTGATAGTATTACCGTGCGCTAGTCACTGTGGTGGTGATAGTATGACCGTGTGCCAGTCACTGTGGTGGTGATAGTATTACTGTGCGCCAGTCACTGTCGTGGTGATGGTATTACCGTGCGCTAGTCACTGTGGTGATAGTATTACTCATAAAAATGTTATGAAATAGGCACTGTCGGTGGTAGATTTGTTATTTTTCTATTCCACTGTTTTTAGAGACATTTAGATCTGGTGAAATCTGTTAAGCAATTCTAGAAGTTTAGGTTTGCAATACTGGGAGTAGGACATGGGGAGAGCTGAACTGCACTGTGCATAGAGGGAGAAGAATTTGGCACGCTGAGAAATCTAGGAGGACAGGAGTAAAGAAAGATGAGGAGAAAGAACCGTGAATGAGATAATAAGCTGCTTGTTCAGTATCCCCAGATTGTCCATAAGGTATATTAAGCTTGCAAAGTGCTTGCTATGAGCGGGTTTTGTGGAAACCGAGGCAGGAGCTGAGTTTTGAGTATGGGCTGATGGAGGCAAAACAGGCCACAGCACCAATTGGTAGCTGGGACAGAGGACTCCACATGGGCATAAGCCCTACTTCTGGAGAAGGATTTGGGTTTCCCTAACCTATGGCCTGTAAGTCTGAGTCCGAGGCACTGCTTTCAAAATCACACAATATTTTGTGTGGCACGAGAGGTCCTGAGCCTTTGTCTGGGGTAGGTATGATTATGGCTGTATTAAAGATCAAGAAACTGGCCCTCAGAAAGGTCAAGCTATTTACCCAAAGTCATCAGCGGTCAGTGCTGGGGCCAAGATTAAAACCCGTATCTGTCTTGTTACAAAGCCGGTGTTCCCGTGGCTACCCCAAAACCATCATTTTCATTTCTCTGCCACCACCACCACTCTGCCCCAAGCCCACAATACTCTGCCATTCTCACACAGCCAAGCATGGTTTTCCTGCCAGGTCCCAGCACAGACCAAAAGGTGGAGCCACCAGCCCGCAAGAGACCATCACTGGGGTACAGAGGCAGGAAGGCCAAGAAGACAAGTGCCACGGCACCTCTTGCGGTTTCACCATTCACCTCCACTTCTAGCCAGTCCCTTGCCCTCCCCACCTACAGCCACATGCCTCCCACGCAAGCAGGCAAGAAATCCCCCGGGAAAAGAGGCAGGTGGAAAGGGTGGCACCTTCTTTCACAGGCAAAGGGAGCTCATGGTGGGCACCCGGGATGCACTGCAGCAGGAACCCTTTAACAATGGAACCGAGAGCAAGGGCTCCATGGTGGGCCAGACTCCCAAACAGAAGACGGAGAGCCCAGTGTCCGGAGCCATGAGGCCCGGAGTTTGCCGACCTCTGTTGCTTGATCTCCGCAAAGCGGAGACAAAATGGCACATTTCCGGGTTCTTCATTATAACCTGTTCCCGCGCGCGCCTAAAACCTTTCCCGCGAGCGCCTAAACCTTTCCCGCGCCCGCCCAAACCTTTCCCGCGCGCGCCCAAACCTTTCCCGCGCGCGCAAACCTTTTCGCGCCCAGAAAGATATGCAGCCTACTGCGCAGGTGCGATCCCGCGCCCGGGACAATTACAAACCCAGGGCGCATGCGCAATTGTAATTTGAGAAGACCCGGCCCCCCGTCACCGCCCTGGCCCAACCTCTTCCTCTGCCAGCCTATATAAGGCATCGCACCACCATTATTAAACGAGACTTGATCAGGCTATTTGTCTTGTCTCCATTTCTCGTGTTTTCTTGTCTCCTCCATTCCCACTCCCCCTTCCAGGGTCCGTTTGACTGTCCTGCAGGTCGAGACAGCCCAGGCGCTGCCAATACCACACGCCACAAGAGGGGCCACTCCTCCACCACTTCCTCTCAAATAAACAGCAGCACAGCACTGCCCAGGGCCAGGGCCACGGCCACAGCACAAGGGCTGCCAAAGTTTCCATTAGGAAGCCCCCCTTTTCTGTGCTGAAAATACAGCTTTCGGAGTTTATTCTGGGTTGAGACCCCTGCATCATCTTGGGAGCCGGTTTCAAACTGACTTTTCCTTCATTTAGATTCTCGAGGGATAAAGAACTTTCTCACTACCCACTCCCCCAGCACACACCCTTCGCCAAATAACCAAACAAAACTCCTAGTTGTTTAAAGTGGTTTTACTTTTTGTTTTGGATTTTTTTTTTCTTTTTCTTTTCTGTGCTATGGAAATCAGAGAACAAATCGCTCCTCTAGGTAGGGCTGGAGACTGGAGTGCTCCATTGTTTACAGGTGTGTATGTGGTTGGGGTGAGAGGCGGGAGGCCCTCACAGTGCCCCTCCTGCATGGCAGGAAACAGGACACAAACGCCCTAGCCTTGGGGCTGGCTGAGCCCCCTCAACCAGCTGAAGGGGCCTATAGGAGTTTCCTGTAATGCTGCCTGTTGGTTCTCCAGCTAACTCCCAGCAGTAGGAGGAAGAGGAAAAGGGGGGGGGGGGGGGGGGGGGGGGGGGGGGGGGAGACTCCCCTGTTGAAGGCGTCAGTCCAGAGTCCTGGGCTGCCCCGGCTGGCCTCACATTCTCTTTGAGCATCACTTCGTCACCCCGTCCTCCCACAGCTGGCTGGAATACAGAACTAGGCTTGACCACAGATGAGGGAAACGGAGGCACTCAAAGGCCTGAGATAACTGTGCACAGTCCCCTGGGTCTCTGCCTTGGCACAGGAAAAGTCTCCCTTTTCTGGGGGGTCTCTGTTTCCTTCTGCTCTTCACCTCATCCTCAGAGCAAAGCTTTCCCTCTTCCTTTCTCCCTCTGCCCCAAGGCTGGGCACCCACTCTGGACTCCTTTGATTGCTAAACGAGGAAACTGTCTTTTCTGCTTGGACCCAGGCTCCCCGCTTGGACTTGGGGGTGGAATCATCTGGACACCCACTTCTCCCAACCTGATTAACCCATTTATGTCCCACCATGAGGGCTTTCCTTTTCTGCTATCCCACATCAAAGTCTGGACACCCCAAGCCTCTACATTTTGAGCAATGAATCTAAAATTCTCTTAATTCCCTTGTACCCATCTCCTCTGTCACCAAAGTCCAGCCCAACCCAGAGGAACGTGCACCAAACCACTACCACCAAGCACAGTCTATCTCTTTCTCTGATTCATGTTCTTGGAATGCGTTTGTGTGGAGCATTTCCCACTAACAATCTTTTCCCCGGTGTTACACATTCATTCTAGTTCTGTCCTGCTCTGTCCAGAGGTGAACCCTGCCATCTCTCTGAGCCTCGGACACTTCACCTATATGGCCAGTCTTACATCCATCCCTCATATGGCACCGTCCAGGGCTGGAAGATACCCCTGCACCTGTGTGTCCCTCTGCCACCCACGTTCACGAGGCATATCTTGTGATGGGTTATCCCCAGGGCAACAGAGCCATTATGCAGAGAGTGAAAAACTCCCAAGCCTCCCTCAAATATGAACCCTGTGGTTCCCAGGAAAATCTCATCCCTGATTCTTGAGGTGCCAGCCTGTATCACTGGACCCTGTGCCTCTGCCCCTGAGGAAGCCCTTTCATCTGTCAGTAGTGGCCGTTAGCCTCACTTTTTGGACTTTGCAGCCTCACATGCCCACAGACAGCAACCACTATCTGGATTATCTGTAGCCAAGAGGCACGTCAGAAATACAGAGGCAAAATACCAAAACCTTAAGAAAAGTATAATAGTAATTAAACAAGGTTTGATGCTTTGAGAGTTGAAAGCGTATGTATGTCACATTGAAGCTGCAACCAAATTTCTATCATATAAAGACTGTGCTACTGTGTAAAAAGGCAGGGTAGGGAGTTGCTGATGCTCGATGCCTGACCCTGGCCCGGATCCTCATAAATCAGTGTTTTTGATTCCTGTCCCTCCCACTTCCTTATTAACAAAGATGACCCGGGAATGGAGTGCTTCTTAGTAGGCATCTATTGCTTTGGCCTGCCCAGCATCCATCCCCCATTCCTCTGGTACTAGCACCATGATTTATTTTCATTTGGAAAAAAAAGCATCCCTTTCCTATTGTCCGTTCTTGTAGCTTGGGTGGGGCTGACCCCTTTCCTGGCTCCAGGGCTGGGCAGTGACCCAGTTCTTAGCAATTGACTCAAGTGTTTATAATGACCTAATAAGCTAAGAGTCAATCTCAGGATTTTTTTTTTCTTTGGTACTGGCAAGGAAGAAATACTTTCATGCTTTATTAGGGTTACTGAAAGGGTAAGCTTTGCAGGCCTAGAGCATCAAGAAGCCATCTTGCCACAGGGAGGAAAGTGTCTGCCCCTGGATCAAGTCATATCTGAAACCCAGACTGCCCCTGGACTTTTCAGTTCTATACATAATGTGGGCCTTGTTTTTTTTATAACTTCCATCTAACTCCAAACTTTTATTCCTCTTTTACAGACTAAAAAAAAACACTTAGAGAAGCTAAGTAACCTTCCAGGTTCCAGATACCTTCCAGGTACGCTAGCTAGTAGCTCTCAGAGTTTTGATATGAACACAGTCCACCTCTTTTTTTTTTTTTTTTTTTGAGATGGAGTCTCAGTCTGTCGCCCCGGCTGGAGTGCAGTGGTGTAATCTCGGCTCACTGTAACCTCCGCCTCCTGGGTTCAAGCAATTCTCCTGACTCACCCTCCTGAGTAGCTGGGATTACAGGCACCTGCCACTACACCCAGCTAAATATTTTTGTATTTTCAGTACAGACGGGGTTTCACCGTGTTAGCCAGGCTGATCTCAAACTTCTGACCTCATGATTTGCCCACCTCGGTCTCCCAGAATGCTGGGATTACAGGTGTGAACCATCACACCCGGCCTGATTCCAAGTCTTAGTTGTCATACTCTACACCCTTCCATTATATTCCTTCCCTTCACTCTATGCTCCAGACCCAACTCTAGTAAACATTTAACAGACAACCATTCTGGAACACGTGTTGTCGCCACCAGGTACCCAAAGCCAGTGACTCCAGCCAGGCTTACTTGTACCACCATCCATATCCACTGCGCTTTCTTGGTTCCAACTGGAGTTTCAGTTTGGGTTGTGAAGGCCAGGGCTTTCCAACACAGACTTCAAGCCAGCTACAGGGTGAGCATGTTCTGCAATCTGCATTTTACCATTTTTCTTTAGCCAAGAAATTCACATCATTTTCCACCAATTGCATGTTGACCCAGAAGCTACTGGAGCACTCAGGGAATAAGAATTACCCATGGATGACTGTTTGGCAGAACTGTCTCTTTCAAAGATGGCTTGGGGCACCATGGTTCCAGTTCAACTAGGGCCGAGGAGCATTTAAAAATACCGAACTAAGTGAGGTGAGACTTCAAAACCCTTACATCCAACACCAATTAGAACAATGCCATGAAAAAAGAGCCTGAGAAATGCACGGGCCATACCATGTTGGGAATGACTCTCCCTGTTTTCCCCTAGCCCGCAACTAAGAAGAGGCTGAGATAAATAAGGTAAGCTTTTCTGGGAGGATAATATTACAAAAGTCCAACAACAAAAAGAACGGCCTCCCAAATGGTGATCTTTAGCAAAGTTACTGGGCTATGGGGAAAGTTCTCCATCTGGAGGTCTAGAGCAATCACTATTTGGGGGATTTTTGGTTTCAAATGATAACTACTCCTAGCCAAATTGTTATAGAATCAACACACAATCATCAGCAAAGTACGGGCTTATGTTTAATCTGCTCACAGGATTACTCTAGAAACTGGGGCCAGATTGAGAAGACTGTCTTTAATCAGAGGCCAAACTAAAGTTTTGGCTGCTGCTGTAGCATTTTGCATTATTCAGATGCCTCAAATGTAACTGTTGAAATAAATGTTCATGCTTAATTGGAATGCAAGGTGACACCACTTGATTTTCATGCTGTTTAGATCCACAGGAATTCCATCAAAAAAGTCAACCATACATGGTAAAGCTACCAGGGCTGATACTTAAATTCATAGCTGGTTCACATCTCTTGCCAAAGCACCAAATACTTTTTCTAGGAGGCCAACAATATAGATTTAACACCTAAAAATAATTTCCTTGACCAAAAGTAGCCTCCAAATCATTGAGAAATAGTAATGTATGTATTTTATTTGGAAAGAAATAACAGAAAATATAAAATTAATCCCATTGATTAAAAAGAATTTAAAGTGCTTCCACTGAATCATGAGTAGGACAAAGAAACTCACAAAATCTTCCAAGAAGAATTTGCTGTACTGCCCTATGATCACTTGGTCATATGCTGGCTTTTGTTAAATTTTTGTTTCATGTTTTCATTGAACTGTTCATATATATACACATATCTATATTTTAATCTATCTATCTATCTATCTATCTATCTATCTATCTTTACTCTTCCCATTTAGATGAAACAGTAAGTGCAAGCCCGTATTCTACAGGTCCTTTGACCCTATGGTGCCTAACTCATGCCTGAGATCACAGAAGGTACTAAACAAGCAAGCTGTCTGAGTTGATGAATAAATGTTGACTATTCTCCCTTCTCCAAGGTATTCTAGCAATGGTGGTCATGGAGGGAGTCTGATGAGTCCCTGGCCTTAGAATTGTATGGTGAGTGCCTGTCTAACAGCAATGCTCCTTCTTCCTTGCAGTTCCCGGGAAATAGTCCTGGTCAGCCCAAGCCAGTCATGGCAGTAACAGTTCCCTTTGCCAGCAATTTGTCTAAGGGTGAAGACTCATTGCTGCCCAAAAAGATATAAAGTCCATTGGGAGGCTTCATGAAATATTTTCCTCCCCGGTAAAAGAGATAGGGTTCTAGGGGAGAAGTCCTTTTCTAACTTTCCTTTTCTAACTTTCCTGCTTTAAACACTGTATTTGGGGATACGATGCCTGGAACAGAAGCAGTCATCTCAGGGCCATGGGACAGTTTTGAAGACAAAAAGTCTTTGCCAAATCCAAAGATGTTGGAGAGGAAGAACTGGAAAGATGGAAAGAATCTGGGAGCTTGATAAGTTAGCAGCTAAAACTAAGCATAGGATCACCTACCTCCAGATTCCTTACTACAAAAATAGCGTCTGTCCTTATTTCTGGGCCTAAGTCAGGGTTTCTGTTACTTGCAACTGAAAGCATTCTAACTGATTCATATCACCCATGTTAAAAACAGGAGTAATTGTGTCTCCCCTCTTCTAGGAGGGGGTTGTGTCTCCTCCCTCCTAGGTATGTTATAATTGAGAGAACAGAGGTTCGGAGGCCAAACAGATGCCAGTCAGACAGAGTTCTGGCTGAGTAACCCTGAGCAAGTTTCTTAATTTTCAAAGCTTCAGTGTAATTAACTATAAAATGTAGGTAACAATGAAGACTTCATAAGCTTGCTATTGTAAAAAAATAAAATAATGACTGTATATAAGTCACTTAGGCATGCAGTAGGTGCCCAATGTTAACTCCTTACTTTTTTACTTTCCATATAATCCCTGTGTGGAGTAGAAGGGTCAAATTTTGTGAAGGGGAAAGCACACTCCCATGGTAGTATCAAGAAACCTTGATTTGATTTTTCATCATCTTTCTTATTCCAAGACAAGACAAATGATAGGTATTGCTGTCCATATGGGAGGCTGGAGCTCAAAGAACAGCTTCTAATCAGCAGGCCTGCCTACGTGGCCTGTATACAGACAAATCCCTCATTTAGGAGCTGTTCTTGCCTTTTGTTGAGCCTGATGCTATCTGTGACTCAGCCTGATCAAACCATCTGCTTAATGCCTCTATTCAGAAAGGCCCCCACCTGCTGGGATTCTTTGGGCCAGGAGGGTCTCTATTTCCCACAACCTGCCCACAGCTGGGAGCCTTTAAAATGTGGACCCAACTAGCTCAGTGGGCAGTGATCCCTGAGTGAGTGTGCATCATGCCCCGGCAGACTCAGGATGGTGTGGGCCTGAGGACAAGCAGCAGGCAGGCAAAGCTGGCTTGCTGGCCACTCTCATGGCCTTCCTGGACACACACCTAGATACGGCCCCCACACACATGTGCATGCATGCACACACACACACACTTTCCACACTTTCCTCTGTGATTAGGCACAGTGATCGTCAACCCCTGGAGAGCTGAGAACCTATCTATAGTCACACACTGTCCTTCCTCCTTCCTGAAGGCATGAGGACGATGTTAGCCTAACTCACAAACTCATACTGTAAACCCCCACCAGAGAGGCAGTGCAGAATAATGGTTAAGAGCCTCTACCCCAGCTCCAGAAATTACAACTTATGTAACCTTGGTAAGTCACCTAAACCCTCTTGGGCTCTTTTATCTCATCTGGAAAATGAGTATGAAAATAGATTTGTTGTGATAATGTGTATAATGTGCTTAGCACTGTCCTTAGCATGTGGTGCCCACTCAATAAAATGGACTCTGCCAGGCCGCTTGTATATTAGGAAGGGATCATCTCCTCCTGCCAAAGGACAATCCCAAGGCATGGCCCACCCAACCTGCCATCTTAATTGGCTATGGCTCATAAGATCAACATTTGCACTAGTCCAAAATATTTGTCAGATACTTCCTATGTGTGGGCATTTGGGATCCAGCAGCAAGGATCTTTGAGAGATTACAGTCTAAGGGAAGAAACAAACCCAGGGACAAAATCATAGTCATGAACTGTAAATCCTATCAAGGAAAAGAGGGAGCTGTGAGAAGGAGCACAAAGCGAGCAGCAGGAGTGGGCGTATCATTTTACTGAAAGTCAGATAAGACCTCCTGCTGAGAGAATGGCATGTAAGCTTGTAGGGACTCAGTGTCCCTCACATAAACGCTAGAAGGAAAATATATTGTCCTCGGGCCAGAGGTGGCACTAGTAGCAAGACAGGTTCTCAAAGCACAAGATGAAGAGATCTCCTGGTATGGTGGGGCCCCATCAACTTTGCTTCCTTAGGGACAATCTGCCCTGTAATTATAACCACCTCCAGAATGTGCCTGGGCTCAAATGCCTCACCTTGCACCCCTGTCCCCCTCTAAGTGCCCAGAATTGTCTCATAAATCATCTAATCCCACAGCACTTGGCAAAGCAGCACTGGGGTTTGATGACCATATTTTCCACATAGTCTTGGAATTCAGGCTACTTAGTATTGAAGCTCAAAGTAATTTTCCCCTAGATTTACTCACACTGTTCCACTCTGCAGGTTAAACTCCTGTCCAGGTTGCTTTTCAGTGAAACCACTTTTAGAGATTGTTCTACCCCAATTTTCTGGAGTCATTTAAATTCAAGGGACCTCTTAGAAGATCGCAGATTATATATACATATCTACGTATAAAGACAGAGAAAGATCCCTGGGAAAGTCATTGTCCAGGATCACATTGGCTTTGCTTTTTCTTGTTTTCAATTACAGACTCATGTGCTGTGGAACATTACTAAAGCACAGTGTACATGGTACATTTCCAACATTTTTCATTTGCTTTTCTGCTGTCTTCCATTTCCCTACTTGATTTCCAATATGACAGTGGTTTGGTGCCACTGTGTTTTTTGCCCAAAGCTTTGTGCAGGTAATAGCTTCCCTCTCCCATCTCTTTTAATCCATTTCTATTAGGTTCATGCTTCTCCTTCACTTGAAGTTACTCCCAATCTCTGCTCCTGGGCTCTTCTAACCTCTTTGTAGTTGGTCACTGATGCCTTCATCAGTTTCTAAGAATCATTCATTTGCATTCATTCAGTGCTTAATGAGCACCTACTATGTGTAGGCCACTGGGCTGTGGGAATACAAAAATGATTACCACATACTGTTTGTTATTCTTCTGTGATCTAAGGATCACATAGTCTCTGGTGGGAGCAGGCAGGTAAACAGGTAAGTACAAGTCGTTACATTAGTTACTGTAGATTGAAGAGTGGACAGAATATTGTGGAAATAAAGAAAAGGGAAGGATTAATTTAGCCTTGAAAGATTAAAAATAACATCACAGAACAAGCACATCTGAGCTGTATGTGAAAGGGCTTTCTTGCTGAGCAAACAGCTTGTGTAAATACGAGTGTTCAGAGAATCAGATACGGTTCATACTAGCTAGAGCACAGTACAGGGTGGCAAGGGGAGATAGTTAGAGACAAAGATGAGAGGAGTTTGGTAAAGGTTGGTTAGGGCCAAAATACAGGTCAACTGAACAGTTGACTGTAACTGACTGTAAATATTAAATAAATTAAAATCCACACGCTTGTAGTGACAGTAAAGAAATCATGCCCTTTTTGAGACCACTGGAGGTTATTATTATATCAACTTCCGATGCTGCAAATTGGTGATTAAAGGGAAGGAATTAAGTCTTTACACTGCCTTTTTAGGAGAAAATGTAGTCCCTTGCCAGATGATGAGGGAAAGACCTCCTTTATACCAGAATACCAGCTAAAGCACGTAATAAGAATGACAGGATTATAAAATCACCATTTTGCAACTGACAGTGAAATATGTGACTTGGGCAAAAACCCTCAATGGCTGCTAAAACCTTGGGATGAAAAGTTTTAGGAAACATAATATTCTCCCAGTAACAGAGAACCATCTAGAAATTACCCGCTAACTGGAAAGGGAAAATGCATCTTTACAAAAGAGAGACATGGTGATCACCATCTTAACCAAAAGATCAAACTAATGGCACAAACGTGGGACAGCCTCTCACTGTGCACCTTCTGATGTGACACATATGAAGTATGCAGCTTCACTTAGGTAGTATCTTAGGTAGTTTCAACGGCATCTTCAGTTTAAAAAAAGAAAAAAAGGAGACAGAGGAAAAAGTTAAAACCAAGAAGCAGCAATTGGACAAATCTAGAGTATGGGGCATCCTACAAGACAACTGCCCTAACTTCTTCAGAAAGTCAATGTTACAAGTGGGAAAATTTTAAAAGGTGGTGGGGGATTATCTTAATTTTAAAAAGACTAAAGAGATATAACGGTCAAATGGAATGCCTGAATATTATTAAATCCTGATCGTAAAACTAACACGGTAAGATAACCTTGGGAACAATAGAGACATTTAAAGACATTTAAATATGGACCGGATACTAGATGGTATTTGGGAACCAATTTCTAGTCTTATAATGATCTTGTGATTATGTGGGAAAGTATCTTTTTTTCTTTTTTTTGAGACAGAGTCTCACTCTGTCACCCAGGCTGGAGTGCAGTGGTACGATCTCAGCCCACTGCAACCTCTGCCTCTCAGGTTCAAGTGATTCTCCTGCCTCAGCCTCCCAAGTAGCTAGGATTACAGGCGTCTGCCACCACACTCAGCTAGTATCCTTATTTTTAATGAGATGCACGCTGAGTATTTAGGGATGAAGCATCATGCAACTAATTCAAATGATTCAGCAAAATAAATATACACACACATAAATAGACAAACTAAATATGTCTGAAAGTTCACAATCACTGAACTTAAGTTGTAGGTATACAGCTGGTCATTGTACTTTTCTGAATATCTGAAAGTTTTCATAATAAGGAAGTTTGAAAGAAACAAAAGGAAAGGGCACATAATGGAGGGCTTGTTATGAGCTCCTTGGGATTCTGGATCCTACTGCTGAAGGTTTCAACCAGTGGTTGACATGATCAAATTTACATTTTAGAAAGCTCATTGATGTATTTACTCAACCAGCATTTATTGGTCACCCACATCAAATGTTGAGTGAACCCTGAGGTAAGTGCTGTGGGAGATATGAAAGCCAAAAAGGCATCATCTGGCCAGAAAAGCATTTACCATGTAATAGAGGAAATGAGACACAAAACACTAAGCACAAGGTAAAGCTTTCTTGTCACAAGGGGTAACTGGGAGACCTGGGGGGAAAAGGCAGATGCACTGTGCCTCCAGGTGTTATCTGGTGTTTGACGTCCACAAAATTATCTCAGAAAGCATAAAACTACAGGTGATTGAAAATCACCTGTCAGCTCTAGCCCCTTGAACTTCTCTTATTTCTAGATGGCAGAACTCTAACCCCATGAGAGATACTGGAAAATGCAAGTTTTCCTTGAGGTAGGGTGTAGGAATGTGACCCATTTCTGGCCCAAGGGACCTGTCTTAGGTCTCCTGAAATCCACCAGGGACTACTGACAAAGAT
>NC_045440.1:98076432-98102899 GCF_002776525.5 Piliocolobus tephrosceles
ACGGACCCACCTCATGTGGCCGCAGTTGCCGGCGCGTGCTTTATAGTATGCTTGTTTTTCGCGACCCCAAATAAGACACTGAAGCCCCCCCCCCCCCCCCCCCCCCCCCCCCCCCCGCTTTCTTCCCGCCTCTGAGTGCAGCTGGGTGAGGTTGTGATGCTTGCAGCTGGGGAATCGTGCGGGGAAAGCCAAGGGAAAGAAAGAAAAGATGGCAGACTCAGATCCCTAATATCATTAAGCCGCTGAAGCCTACAGCCTGACAAAACCTCCCATTACCAGACTTCTTCTTATAGAAGCAAAATTTCCCCCTTTCCAACTCATTTATATGCAGTTGTTGATATATATGGCCCAAAACCGCACTCAGTCCTCATCAGCAAGCATACTATGTCTAGAGCCAATCCTAACCTTTGAACAATGCAGTTGAAGGAAGACTCACCCACCACTGAGTCAAGTCGGTCCTGCTCGTAGTTATGACCACACACACTGTAGTTAGGGATGGTAAAGAAGTTTCACATTCATATGCCAACTCAGATTAATTGGCAGCAACTGGATAATCTGCTGTGCAGAAAGTTAAATACAGTTAAATACAGGTTCTGTGGAAAGAAGTGTCTACATTCATAGTGCCAGACATCTGCCCTGGGCCACATGCTTACCATCCCATGGATGGATGGAATTTGGAATCAGAAGACCCAAGTTTGTAAGTCCTGGCTCTACTACTTTTGTGATTTTGGTCATTTAACCTCTTTGAGCCTTCTTAAGGGATAGTTGTTATAATCAAGATAATATAAGTGAATGTGCTTTGTTAACCATGAAGTGTCACACAGATGGTAGTTACTTTGTCTTGTATTTGTCAAACCTCAGCTGAGGACCGGGTTGACAGGACGGAGGCTCGAGCCCTGGATGGCCAGTAGCTGAACACCTGACAGGAGGGTCTAAGTCTAGAGTTTCAGGTGCAAGTGAACGAGCAGTAGTGAGTTGTGACCCTGAACAGTGAAAGATAGTTGGAGAAGATTCCAAAAGCAGAAGTGAAGACACTAAGGGCAAATAAAGATAGAAACCATGGACTGGATAGCCTATACTCCACTTTTTTATTGTCCCAACACCTGAGGGATATGACCCTACCCATCAGTTACAGTGGCTCCCCGTGACTGAGGACTTCTCTGAATCTTCAGGGGGCAAGCAAATTTGCCAAATTTCCCTCCCTAGGTGGTTCTAACATGCCTCCCTAGGGCAGTGTGTCTCTTTCCTCTGTTGCAAACCACTATAGTAGACTAAAATAAAGAAGCCCAAAGTGCAAGAAGAAATAGATAGTCCAAAGCTAGTAGAGATCTTTGGTAAGCTCAGGGTGGCAGGACCATTTTATTTTTCTCTCCCCGCTCACCTATGGCCTAGCACAAACCTACCACATTTCCAAAAAAGCCCAGGATGTAACAGTTAAAAAATCAGAAGAGGCCTTATTATAATAAAAGTCAACGCTAAAAGCGGGGCCAAGGGCTCTTAAGATAACTAGAATGACCCAAGAGGCTCTCCCTCTCCAGGTTATGGAAGGTCTGAGTCCCTTATGAAGTCTTACCTAAAGGCCAAAGGTGAGGGAGGCTTCCTTTAGCCCCCTCTTCAACCCACATGGACCTAAAGCATTCACCAGCCCCAGGAAAATGGAAAAAAAGGAGACTGACTATCAATCTCTTGATGGAGAAAAAGTGAAAGCTAAGAAGAGATTGAAACCTATGGCGGGTGGGTGGCGGGGTGCGGTGCAGGTGGGGGAAGAAAAATTCAAAGTTGCATTTGTCCACAGCTATATCTCCAATGTCTACACCAAGGATTGGTTCATATAAGAGGCAATGAATGAATGAGCTGATGGAGAAGTAGTACATCCCAGATTGAATGGGTTGTCCAAGGAACTGAAGAGAGGTGTTTGAGAGGCTCTGCACCCACAGGGAAGCAAGTGCGTAAACGGAACTGAACTGGGCAGACAGCTCCTCCCAATTCATAATCAAAGCAGACTGAGTGAATCCTGAAAGGAAGATCAGGCCTGGAGAGGCTGCTCTCCATCCCTTCTGCATTCCACATATCAGAAAAACTCCAGGGGTTTAAATTTTGTTTAACATGCAAAATTAGGAGATTCTACATAAAGATACTATTGATAAACTGAAGATTATTCTTACTCGAGTCAAGTGCTATGTGTGTGCATTCTTGAACCAGACTGCCTGAATTTAAAGCCTGGCTCATTCATTACCAGCATGATCCTGAACAATTTACTCAACCTCTTTTTACTCCATTTCCTCAACCCATCCCCTCATTAAGAGATAATTATCACTTGTCATAAAGACTCAATATATTAACCCTTGTATAACACCTGCAATAGTGCCTGGCACATGATATTGTTTTGTGGATGCAAGGGAAAGGAAGCATCCCTCTCATTTCTTTTTGAGACTCCTTGTTAATTCTTATCATGCCTGGCACATGATATGCCTCAATACAATTAACTACCATAACGTGAGGCACATATGTGTCAGAAGAATACAAGTTACGATGTTGTTAGGGGTTAAATTGCCCCTGCCCTCACACCAAATTCGTATACTGAAATTGTAATCCCCAATACCTCATAATGTAGCTGAATTTAGAGACAGGGTCTTTAAAGGGTAAAGTTAAATGAGGTCATTAGAGGGACCCTAGTTCAAGACGACTAGTATCCTTATAAGATATTAGGACACACACACACAGGAGACCAGGTGAAGACAGAGAAGAAAGCTATATATAAGCTGAGTGAGGCCCTCAGAAGAAACCAACCCTGCTGATACCTTGATCTTGAATTTCTAGCCTCCAGAACTGAGAAAATAAATTTCTGTTGTTTAAGCTACTCAGTTTGTGGTTCTTTGTTATGGCAGCCCCAGAAAACTGATACAGATGTTCTTATGAAACAAATGTGGCCCACTTCACAAATTACCCAATTCAAATGCCCTGAGGCATCTGAATCCAAAGGGTGCTTTAAATTCACTCATTCATTCAACACTGGAGCACCTACTATGCCCTGAACACTGCATGTTTATTTATTAAAACCCTTTGTCATATAAGCCCATTTTATTTTCTTGTCAGTAACAACCCACTTCTAATTTTGTCCATTTTCTGCTGGGCAGCTTAGTGTGGCACTTGGTTGTCTGCCACTGCTTCTCCTGATTAATGGGAAATGATCCTTGTTATGGATCTGAAATGAACAGCATCAGAGGATGTAGTTCTCAACTCTGGCTAAACACTAGAATCACCTGGGAAGTTATAAAAATATCTACACCCAGACCTACCCCTTACCCCGTTCTGATTTAGTTGGTCTTTGTGTGGAGCTCTGGCAGTGTTTCTGTAAGCTTCCCAGACAATTCTAGTGTGCAACAAAAGCTGAGCACCATTACTCGAGTTTAAAAGGGCCTTCAAGGTCACCCCCCTTTCAACTCAAAGTGCAGTTCACAAATTACCAGCACTGTCATCATCTGGAAGCTCCTTAGAAATGCAGAATCTCAGGTTCCATCCCAAACTACTATATCGGAATGCATATTTTAACAGGACTCCCCACACAATTCAGATGCACCCTAAAATTTAAGAAGCACTGCATTCCTACTAGAATCTAGATGATTCATAGAATCTAGATTATTCTAATGGGAGTTCACTGCTTCTGAATCAACTAGAACGCATGTTAAAAACTAAGCTACCTGGCTTCCTCTCAGAATCATAGAATCTCAATCTTTGGGAAAAAGTCCTAGAAATAAAAATCTTATGTGTTTTTGTGTAGCTAACCACACAAGGGTCTGCAGCTTGGGAAACACTTACCTAGGGCAATGTATATACCCTTTTAACTGCCCAACCTCTGTTTAACAACCTTCCAATTCTTTTTTGAAAATCAGAAATATAACAGAGATACAGGTTTTTATTTTTCCACCACGCATGCAAACTTACAACTATTTATACTGTTTAGGAACACAGAAATAATTGCGTTATTAACAGGGTGTCAAATTACCAAGTACAACAACCAGTTACCAATTATTTTTGGAGAGGTTATTTTCACAGAACACAGCAACAATTTCCAAATTATTCTTCCAAAACCAGAGTTATGAGACCAGTACAAGTTGGTTACAATGCTAACGGTCACACAAGTTTCCATGTTACACAGAAAAAAAAGATTTACATTCTGCTGAAGGGTCTCGAGTACCTTATCATATCAGAATTTTTGAAAGAGTTTTACAACAGAACAGTCTCTCTCTTGTTTTGTGGATGCAAGGGAAAGGAAGCATCCCTCTCATTTCTTTTTGAGACTCCTTGTTAATTCTTAAAACACATTTCTAAGGCCCATCTCTGGAACTTCATTAGTTAACATTAAAAGCAAAAAGCAGACCTGATGTGATTATGATAGTGCACCCCATCACTATCACCATCAAAAGAGACTACCAATCTCCCAAAGTAGTCACAATTGCATTGGCTTAGTGTCTTGGATTTTCAATAAACAATACAGATGAAAAGAGGCAGATACAGATGAAACCAGGTTGACCATAACTGATAAATGATGCAGCTAGGTGATGGACACATGGGGTCCAAGGACCATCCTCTCCACTTCTGCGCATGTCTGAAAATGTCCATAACAAAGAGCAAAAAAAATTAACAAAAAAAGCAGACTTGCACAGCTCTATCTTCCCATTAGACTAAAATGGGGAAAGTGGTAAGACTTTAAAGGTAAAATGTGCAGCATATAGCACTCTTCTGCATGTACAAAGCCATACCTAGAACAAAAAAGAAAGTAACCAAAGCAACATTATTCTGTTCCTGGTTTGTCTCTGTGGCTTATAAAATCTACTGATGATAAGATTGGACAAAACTTTGGAAACACCCTCAACTAGGCATCCTATTTGTCCATAATCTCTTCAACTCTCCTTTTCCAAGCTAAGGAGGTCCCTCCCAAACTCTATCACTGAGAGACAGGCATGCTCCCCCTGCGGCATTTCAAGCCATTTCTGTCTGATTTTCCAGGCCCGCTCTGTACCGGTATCATGCCTACTCGATGGTTTTGCTCCAAATCTCCAGCCTAGCACACCCTTGCTACAACTTTAAGTCAAGGTCTCTCTTGAGGAACTTAGAATGAGGTCTCCCTAACAAAACAGAAGGTAGGGAAGAACGGGCGTAGATACAGTCCTTCTTCCCCACCCTCAGGGATGAGAGAGGGAAAGGCCCAGCTTCGCATTTACACCCACTGGAAATAACCTGGAAATCCAAAACAGATTCTGCCCATCCCCATCCCCATCCCCCAGGAGAAGCTTGAGATACTCCATACTGGAGACTAAAACCCACTCCTGGGGCTATCTGAGGTAGAAGCAAAGAGAGCAAAGGACTGCTGAAAGTGGGAAAGCTGGGGGTTGAGGTCCAGATGGCCAGAGGCTACCACAAAGAAGGAAACAGCAGGAGGCACTTGAGTCTTAGGGAGTATTAAAACAAAGTCAAAACAAGAGTAAACACTAGTCTATGATATGCCTGCCTTGGGGTTTATCACTCGAGCAGATGCTAGGCATGAAACGGTTTTTCAACTTCAGAACTGTAGAGTAAGCCCGGGAGACAGGTTCAGGGTCTGCCAGCAGATCCACTTGGCCTTCTGGTTTCAACTCTCTTTCAATCTAGTATATGTGTGCAGTGCCAAGTTCTCAGCTATCTCCCTAGCTGTATGTAGAAAAATGTGGTTTTTCAGTTGTTTTCTCTGTGGTACTATTTAAACAAAATAAAAAAGAATAAGGAAAAAAGGAAGGGGAAGGCGCAAGGGGAGAAAAGGAGGCTACCAGGAAAGGGAGGGAGGAAAGAAGAATGAGGGAGGAAATGAGGAATGGAGGAAGGCAGGCAAGTGAAGTAAGAAGTATGAGTGAAGTCAAGCAAGCAGAGGCCCACAAATCAGAAATATCTCTTCCCCAGAACCCCTACTATAGCACTCTGCTCATGTCTTAGAAGGGAATGAGGGAAGTTGACAGCGGTATCTGGATTCTATATAGGCCCAGTCCTCACCCTCACCTGGAGCCACAGCATAATGATGGTGAACACATGTCCACACATAACAGCCCGCCCATCAGTCTGGCAGCCAGTAGGGTTCCTGGAAAGCTGGGGAGGGTAGGTGTGTGTCTCATGCACTGGTAGGGGGCCTCAGTCCACAGGCAGTTCTTGAGGTCCTTGTTGACCAGGAAGCCAACTGGGGCTGACAGCAACCCAGACAAAACTTAATGGCTTGATAGTGACACAGCATGGGAAGATCCTGATGAGACTGAAGTTCACCAGTAGAAGGGCCCAGAAGCAAGAAGAGACACACGATGGTACAGAACACATGGCATACTGCTTCTTGCCCTTAACTTCATGCATGCCCAGCAGTTAAGTGCCATTCTGCAGAGAACATCAAGCAGGATGGGTCTCATGGACCACAGGCCAAAGCCAGAAATAAAGTAGGTGACATCTTAGCTGGTGACCCCAGACCCACAGAACAGTTAAGTTCTGGCTGATGACAAATACCATGTGCACTGGCTTCATTCTGCAGTGGCAATGGAAACGCTTGCATAGATGACATGCATGGATGCATGGCCAGCATGAACACGAAGCCCAGCAAGTCACTGGCCCTGAAGGAGCAGAGCTTGAGGATGCACTGGTCGTCCTGGAGGATTACTCATGAGTGTCCATGTTAAAGACAAGTAGGAAAGGCCAGAGCCAAGAACAAGGTCCAGGCAATGTAGATAAAAGGCAGCACACATCTAAAGTATGTGTGCTTAACGTATGAACAGTCCGGGTGCGATCACATAACATGTGACACTAACGTAGAAAAGCAAGAGGCTATGGGAGGCAAAAGAACATGATCATAAACGCCATATTCTTGTAACTAAAGTCCAAAGGGTCTATAGTACACAGAGGCCAACATGAAGAGAAGGCAGCGAGCCAAATATGTAGTCAACCAGGAGCAGCCCAGCAGGAGGTAGCAGGGAGACTTCTGCAGGATCAGTTGGACTGGCTCACCCCAGGCTGAGTAGTCTCCACTGGCTGCTTTCCTGGACCTTGCCTGCCTTCTTTTTCCTTTCCTTTCTCTACACGAGCCCTTTCACTCAAAAGGTAGAAATGCAGGGGATTGGGCCACAATTCTTCATTGATTATCTCCACAATCTTGTCAGACTCAATGGAGCTGTGGTTTGAAAACCAACCAAAGAAGCTACGGTTGTTTTCTGGGTTTCCCTGGCTTACGGACTGGAGATCATGCCCTGGGAGCCACTGGATTGGAGTAGAACGAGACACCACCTGGCCAGAAGGACCACAGCCATATTCCTTGATGAGCACCTTATTTTGGAAATATGGGTTGCGATCGAAGTAGAACTTGATTTTGTAGCCCAATCTGGCAAGGCCGAGCTCTTCTACTTCCAAGCTGTTTAAGTAGCTCAGTACCTCTTTCTCTTGGCTGTTCAGAAAGGATGCTAGCTGGGGGTGGTTCTGAAATGCTTGCCCCCAGAAGCCCGGGATATTTTGGATGAGGTGGTTCCTGCGCTCCAAGTGCTGCAGTCGCAACTGCCCAAATTTCCTGGAGAGCCGAAGGTAGGCCCTGTCCGCCTGGGCGTTCATGTTCTCCAGCTTCAGCTGCACATTCTCCAGCGTATCCATGCTGCCTTCCGTCGCTGGGGGCCCTGACCCTGCATCCCTCTCTTCCTTATTTTCCTCCCCAGCTGAGACCGAGGTATTCTCCCCTGCCGACCCTTTCTTCTGCCTGCCACCAGCTATGACCTGAGGCCCCCTCCCCGCGGTGCTACAGGTTTCTGGGGCCTTCTTCCCGGCAGGGCCACGCCGGTTTCCAACGCGGGGGGCATTTTTCGGCCTCCCCACGGTTCCCGCTGTTCCCACGAAGACAGTGTCTGCGGCCAGGCGCTCAGAGAGAGATGCGGCCTTTCCCGGGCCGGGCCTAGCCGCGCCCTGCCCGCGGTCCCCCGCAGCTCGGGCCCGCAGCGCGAGGCCACAGTCCAGGGGGAGCCGGCAGGCGGCCTCCTCCCCCAGCCGGAGGAGCTGCGCGGACGCAGCGGTTTCCAGGCCACCCCACCCCGCGCCAGCCTGCACCTGTGCCGCCTGGGTGTCTTCCCCGAGACTCTGGTACTGTGAAGGGTCCGGGTCGCGCGGGGCGTCGTCCGGAGCAGGGCGGACTCGGGCTTTGGCGCGGCCTTTGCCCCGGTTTTTCGCGCGGGAGGACTTTCGACCCCGACTTCGGCCGCTCATGGTGGTGGCAGAGGCGGCTTCAAAGCCACGCTGTGACCCTGCGGCTCCTGACGCCAGCTCACTGTCGGGACCGAGCGGGTCTCTCCACGGCAACCGCCGACGTCACGACCGTACAACTGTACCGTCGCGAGAGGACGGGATGCGCCCGGTGATTGGCGCCGCCGCTGCGGCTGCGCAGGAGACGACCCCCGCGGGCGCTCCCACCCCCATCTCGCGCGGACTCGCTTTCGGTCTTAGAGAGTTTCTCTGATATGTGCCCGGGGTGGGGGGGCGTGCTGCCTTTTCATCTCTTCCCCGCGGTCTCATCGTGCCCTCAGGGTCTCGCTGAACAAGGCAACGCTAAGAGCCATCACCACCTGTCCCCCATCACCTGTTTTCTAAATTAAACAACTTCAGCTCCTCCAGTTATCTCTTGTGACATCTGTCATGAAGAAAGTGCTCAGGCCAGTGTCTCTCTTTGAACACCTTTGCTGAGGGATTTGCTCTAGTACCTTAACTCCAGAGAACGTAAAGGTGGATGCTCTAATGCCGGGCGTCAAAGCGATTTGGTAGGTAGTGGGATGGTAGTAGAAATTACAAAAATAATAGCAACTCGTATTTTGTATCATTTGTGCCAGGCACTTTACTAGGTGCTTTAAATGCATTATCTCAATTTACAAAGGACGTGTTGGTATCATTCCCATTTTCCAGATAAGAAAACTGCAGCTCAGAGACACCCGGGCGCATTCCCCAGGTTACACAGTAAGGGATGGAAGCACAATTCAAACTCAAGCCCATGGGACTCTGTATCCTATGCCTTATATTTGGAAATAGCAAGTCCTTCCAGATTTGTTCCACTGTCCGTTACTGGGCTGGCTCTTAAGAAGTCAGCCTTGCTCCTTAACAAACAGGCCTCCATGGACCACCTGACCACCTCTTCTGCCTGGGAACATCACCCAAGTCCCCTAGCTGCCTCAGTTTACAGTACTGAGGTATAGGTACCTATCACTAGGTATAGGATCAGGAGTGAAGACCTGTATTAGAGCTCCTGTCATTGGAGTAAGACAAGAATGTGGTCAGAGGTGAAATTATTATTCAGGGAGCAGATGGAGGTTCAGAAGCAAAGCCTCCACGTGGCACTGCAGAAGCCCTAGAAACTTCTTACACTGTGCATGGAAACAGCCAGACAACCTCCCTCATAGTCGCGGAGGCAGCTCTGGACCACGCTCTTACTAGCGAGGTAATAGGACCATGAATAGTGAGGGGATGTGTGGCTAATGTAAAAATATAAAGAAAAACCTTTTGAGGTGGTCTTTTCAGGCTCAAAGGGAACAAAAAGGCCCTTGTAACCAGCTGGTGGAGAGATAAGCCAAAAAGCCCCTGGGACCTCATTACTCAAAGTGTGGTTGTGGACCAGCAGCCTGATATAACCTTAAAGCTTGTTAAAGATGCAGAATCTCAGGTCTTTCCCCGGACCTACTAAGTCAGAATTTGAATGTAACAAGATCCTGGGTGATTTGTGTATACCCCTAAGTTTAAGGAGACAATTTAAAGAGGAATTATTTTTATACAGATGGCCCTATTTTAAGCCAGCCTAATACAAGTGATCTCTCATTTTCTCAAAAGCTCTAGAATAGCCTGCATGGCGCTGTATGATCTGGCAAGTCCCCTACCTGCCACTACATGAGTTACACCTCTCTGACCTCATCTTCTCTCTCCTCTCTCCCACGTCTAGCTACAGCGGCCTTGCTGTTCTTAAACTCACTAGGTAAACTCCGGCCTCAGAGCCTTTGCACTGGCTCTTCCTTCTGCCTTAAATGCTCTTTCCTAATGTGGTCAGTGACCTTGGCCTGCTGCCTTCACACTTTGCTTAAATGTCACCTTCTCAATGACCATCCTATTTAGAATTGCCACCCACCCCATCCCTTTTACCCTTCTCTACTTTTTCTTTATTCCAACACACTACACCAATTATTTATTATGCTTCTTAACTCTCTCTTCTCTCTAGAATGTCAGCTCCATAAGGGAAGAGATTTTTGTTTTGTTCACTGATGTATCCTCGGTGCCTGCAACAGTGTCTGACATATCAAGAGCACTTAATAAACACTTGTTGAAAGAAAGAACCAATCAGAGCAGAGTTTTCAAAAATGGATTTGTCAATGATTGTCTGAAGTTCAGAATAGCTCCCCTTTTCCCACAGAAGCAAGCTATGGATGCTGTATTCTCAGATCAACTCATGGAAACCTACTAAACTCATAATTTAGCCAAAAAATTATATTTTGTTACAGAGCACCATTCGGGGACAGTCTGTAAGTAAAAATTTAGAGTGACAAATTTAAAAATTAAGTTAGGAGAATTAATATTTGACTAAAAGGGATTAATTAGTGCAAGGATTATCTTAAATTCTTATTGAAAGCCCTTTCATAATAATTTCTTCCCAAGGCCTTCTGTGATCACCCCAGACCACAATAAGCAGCCTTGTCCTTGATCTCACAGAGCTCTTGTTAACTGTAGTATTCATTTGGCAGTGGGGCACACCCTGTTTTGTACCAGTTATTTTAAAAAATTACTTTTAAAGCTGGATAATCACAGCCTGAAACTCTCCATAAATCTCAAAAAAATTTAAAAATCAGCTCATGCATTTGCCAACCCTCTGTAGACTTGACATTGATGGGTTGGCCCACTTCTTAGAACACTCACAGATCAACCCATCTCTGTTGTCAAGAGTCTTAATCCAGCGTCAGCATCTGCGTCATGTAGCAGTTACCAATGGCTAAACCACTGCAGGATTAACACGGCTGGGCCATTGCAATGTGTTTATTATACAATCTGCCTTGAACCTTTTTTCATCATGTCAAAGAGATAAGCATCAGATGAAGGGAAATAAATGTGAGACCGACACCTTTTGTAAAAATGCCCCTCTGCTCTAAGTCACCAGTTCCCCATGGCTTTTGTATTTAAAAGTTTGGTCTGTGCTGCTGAACTGGACTGTGTGTTTTCTTCTTGGGTATTAGTATTTAACTTTATGTGGAACTGTAGTTTGTGTTCCTAATTGGATAGTAAACTATGTAAGTGTGTCTTTTTACTTTTTACTTTTATCTCTCAGGGCACCTAGCATGGGGCCTTGCACGTACCAGTAATTATAATGAAAGTTTACATTTATTTCATACTTTATGTAGTGCTATGCCTTAACTCATTTAATCTCTGCAATCACCCCATGGGGCAGGTGCAATTATTGTTCTCGTCTTGGAGAGGAGGTTACTGCCACACCAAAATGGTTCAGGAACTTGCCCAAGGTCACACAGCTAATAAACATTTTTTGCCAAAGCGATCTGACTTCAGCACCATGCTCTTAATTAATAATACATGATGTAAAATTATGGCTTAGGAGATTAAAACTCTCTAGTGGGTAAAAATACCTTTTAATGTTAAAAAATGTATATTAAAAATATATATACACACATATGTAGATACATATACACATAATACATACATCAATTAGTTATGAGTCATTTATTTATGGGGTATACAATATACCTGGCATAGCAATACTCAACATAAATTTAGTTTCAACAGCCCATGATGAGAACAAAGCATCTCTATTTGCACTGCATTTATCATAAGCATCCTGTTAATATTATGAAAGAAATGCAAGTTTACTGTCATGAACTCAGAGATCCAGGAGTGTTGTGAACTTCTTCCAATATCTGCAGGCTTAAGTTCATGGTAATATAAGAATTTAATTGATTATTTCTAATGTAATATTTCTTTATTAGCAAATATTTATTAGAAATTCGTGAAATATTTTTCAAATATTTATGTGTATTATGTCTATATGTATGTATATGCATATGTGTTTGTGTGTATGTAATTCAAAGTATTAGAACAAAGAGTCTTCACTTTTGTTCTCTGCATATTGTGCTTTCTCCATTCCTTTTGATATCTGTTTTCTTTGAATCATAGAAATTTACAAGCTGGGAAAAAAACATTCGTCATCCAGCCTATTCCCCAGCCAAGGGAAAAACATTCCCCCATCATTTCTCTTGTAGAGCTTTAGGATCCCAGACTTGACATTTTTAGCCACAGGACTTTTCTATTCTTCCCCAAGGAGATAGTTTAAGTCTATTAGATAGCAGTGAGTATTGCTTACTGTGTGGGATTTTGCCAACCAACCCTCCCAGGTCACTAAAGGGCATGGAAAAGAAGGCAGTGTCCTAAGAAATATTTTCATAGTCAAGGAGGGAGGGAGAGAAAAATCTGCCTCTCATGATAAATTTCAAGACTATTTGAGCTTAACGTCTTGAGGAATTTGCCTAGCTTCTTCCCAGTTCCTCGCCAAAGAGCAAAATTTTATGGTAGACCACCTAAGTTATTTCAGTTCATATCCTGTAAGTAGCTATAAAGTATTTTAAAATATTTCCTGATGTATTCTTTCTTCTTGGCATTTCGTTTTTATCCTGCAACATCTTAACCATTAAAAAAGATCTTAGGCTAAGGCTTTTGTTCTAGAAAAGGGAAAAAAGACAAAGAACCCAGCAAGCAGAATTTCAGCAAGTCAGATTCTTCACTTTGAATTTCAAAATTGGCTCTTAAGAGGTAAGACACGATAGCATGGAAAGAGAAAAATATATATTTGATATATATTTGAAGAGCTAAATGTGCGCGTGCGCACACACACACACACACTGCCTCTACTCTCACTGTGTGTGAGAGTGTGTGTGTGTGTGTGTGTGTGTGTGTGTGTGTGTGTGTGTGTGTGTGTGTATTTAGCTCTCCAAAGATAAGTCCTGGAGCACTAACAGCATAGAGTTTATAACATTAACCATAGAAGAGGAAAAACGTGATGATATACAAGCCATTTCTCTGCTACACAAAGAAGAGATAAAAACCTTTTCTGGTTTGGAGTCAAGAAACTTGGAAAAGATCCAGAGAGTGAATAGTTGGTGTAGATCCTTGAGAAATGCTTCTCACAGTGACCACAGTGACCGCCACATGGGTCAATACCCTTGGAGCATCGGTAAAGACCACCTTCTCCAGACAAGACAGAGGTATAAGAATAGGGAGAATTAGTTCCCAGCTTGATAGTTGAAACTCAGATAAGAAAGGGCTTTTCTCAGAGGGCTCCACACCATCAAAGGGCAGCCAAGGCAGTATAAAAGTATGTACAGGGTAACAAAGTTCTGAAATGGCCTCTCTCATTCTCTATGCACCCCACTCCCAATCTTTCGCAATCCCAGAATGAAGTGAAAGGGCAGCCATATGTTCCTCAGGCTTGCTAAGAGAGGTCCAGAGGTTGGGTAAGAGCAGATGGAGTTCAACTGGGTCTTGCAAGGTAGGTACAGAAGTTGCAGAGTAAAAGGCTTGGTCATCAGATACCATGGGGATGTGCCGCATCAACAGACACAATAAAAGTAGAGGCAGATCCCAAAGATTAGGCAAGGCCAGCTAAGCTTCAGCAGAGGCCAGCAAAGACAGAAGATGAGATGCACCCCAGAAACCTTTTCACCAGTTATGAGATGGATAACCCTTGGCCCCTAAGAAGATGGAGAAAAGAAATGGGGAACACCCTAAATGAGTACATATTTGCCTCAAAGAAACTAGAATTTCAAGTAGTAAGTTACCAAGTTACCTGAATTGCCATGGTTAAATTCATCTGGATGTTATAAATTGTGATAACTATTAAAAATTATATTCACTAAAATAGTATTTTCTGGACCAGACCCAGTATCTAATGGATGTAGCCATATGACACTAAAGCTGAAGAAACACAAGAAACAAGTGACTTTAAAACTCCCTAGAAAATAAGTCATATTAATAATTTTAGAAAATAGCAAAAGGTATTGAAAGACTTCATAAAATATGATTGCAAAAAATCAAGAAATCCATGATACTCGAAATATGAGCATTTTTTACTACAGTTAAGAGTAACTTCAAAAGCAAAACTGAGTGCTCTCCAAGAAAGTCTTTCATTCATTGCTTATGAGTTAAATTTAGAACCGTGGGTACACTCCATTTATTGCAGTTACTACTTTTAGTACATAATTTAGTAATTTGTCATACACTTAAATTCTTCTCCAGTTGGGTTACATATGCAAGCCTTTTGCCTCCAACCAGACCAGAAGCTTCAGGTTGCAGAAACTGAACTTGCTTTATATGTAAGCTGCGCAGTGCCTTCTCCCTGAATTACTCCAAAGCCATTCCTGCACCAAACAAACCTCATCAATTTCCAAACCAAAAACAAGTTGTTCTCAGTCAACACCACCACGTGTTTTCTAGCACAGAAAACAGCAGGGATGCAAGGTCTTTCTCTTCCCTACCATCTCTTTTTATGCCACTCAATAATGCTGATACCATATTTGTTTATATCTTTACTGTTATACATACATACAGACACACTCTTAACTTCCTTACCCCTCTTTTTTTCTCCAAATACAACACATCAATTATTAGTGTAGAAATATACTAAGGAAAAAACTGAAGTTGCAAATTTTTCACTTGGAAGATTGAGGAGAAAAGATCCCAACAGGACCTGGACACGCCAGATGTTGAGAAACAGCAAGATGGAAAACACAAACTGGAATCATATCCACCTCGTGTACTCTATAAAGTCCTGGATGGTTTTGAGAGTGATGAAGGCAAACTGCTTCAGAGAATGGCCAGGACCTGCATGGAGTTAGGGTCCTGGGGTAAGGTTGGGGAGTTAGATAACCTGGGACATCTCAGACACCAGCCAAGCAGCTTTGGTGGCAAGAGAAACCAATTAGAAGACCCTCCCCCAACTTTATCAAACAAGTCATCGTTTCCATGGAGCTAGGAGTTTGTACCTAGGACATAAGAGAAATGAACAAAGATAAAATAAAGTTGAATTTAAAATGAATGGGCAAGCATTGTGTTCAATCATATGTATAATCAATTAGTGTCCATACATATGGGGTTTCATTGTTCCAATTTTTTTTACCGGGGCTAATTTAATTGAAGATACTCCTTGGCTTCTGGAATGCCCACTTTAGTTATTTATTCTGTATTTGTATAACACTTGGTAGCAATAAGACATTTCTAAAAGCACTTAAAAATGAATATTCAAGAAGAAGGACAAAGGAAAATTAAGGGCTGGGAAATCCAGAAAAGAACAAAACAAAGTACTCAGATGCATTCAATTCTATTGTGTTTGATATACTTGCTAAAAGCAGGCCACAGATTGGACTCTGACCTTTTATCCAGCAATGCAAAGACAGAATCAGATGTGGTATAACATTTATAATGTTTGTAATATTAAGAAAGAAAGGAAACGACAGATTCTCAGGGAAAACACATTTATTTACAATACTTAACCCAGAGAGGAATGTCAAGATTGAAAGTCCCAGTAGAATCCCGACACTGCATCCAGCACTGTGGGCCCGTCCTATGGCACTTGCCTTAGGCTGGTGAGCAGGACAGAGAGCCACTTCATAAAAGCAGTTCCATGGTGGTTTAGGTCCAAAACTAAAATGACTCAATCCAAGGAAACAGTTTGTATAATTTAGAGGAGACAGAGGACATATATCTCAAAGTCAGCCTCTGCAAACACTGCCTTCTTCGATTGACATTATTCTCCCTGACAAGTGCCTGGAGCCTGGGTATTATCTGTGGTAGACAACATCACATGAGGAATGAACTGTGCTGAATTTCATTCTGTTTCCTGCACCAAACGGGTACAGAGTTTTCCTGAGAGCCAGGCCGTCTGTTGCTTTTACAAATGTTTCCCACTTCAAGTCCTCCCCACCTCACATTCAGACTAAGCTAGTTCTCAGTGGAGTAGAACGTTTTTCCTCTCAGAGTGACTCTGTGCCTTGGTTTCTCCATAATGTCAGAGGTGGTTATTCAGGTCAGGCTTCAGGTACAGGGTCATGCAGGTGGTGGAATAAATAAAGTGACCCCCCAGCGCAGCCCTCAGGAAGTCACAGGGGGTGGGAAGGAGTGCGGGTTATGCCTCTTCTCAGGCTGACGGTTGCCACTCAACTCCAACTGATTGTTGCCATGAAGAACTCTTCATTTTTATGTGAAATTTCTTACTTTTTAAAATCCCAAGAGAGCCAAATGAAACAATTCTGCTTGTGGGCTCCATGGTGCAACGCCTGTTCTATTCTCACATTCTTTAAAAACTAAGTTTTTCAGTGAAAGCATGAACAAATGTCCGGAAATTATTTGAATTCTCCTAAAGAACAGAGATTTTTGTTCCTGTCACTCCAGAGAAGCTTTTGAAAATAAATAGCGGTAATATGATTCAAGGTAGGACTCCGCCTTGTGTTGTTAAAGCAAGGAAGGAATTGATGGCAACTGGAAGACAGCTTTTACAAGTAAGGGATATTTTTGTCAAGCAAAATTTTTATTCGTTTTCATTTTAAACATCAAAGATGATGATTGTGTGGGGTTTTTTATTTTTATTTTTTCCTTTTTTTTTTTTTTTTTGAGATGAAATTTTGCTCTGTTGCCCAGGCTGGAGTGCAGTGGCATGATGTCAGTTCACTGCAACCTCTGCCTCCCTGGCTCAAGCGATTCTCCTGCCTCAGCCTCCCAAGTAGCTGGGATTACAGGCGCCACCCCCCCCCCACCGCCCCCACCATGCCCTGCAAATTTTGTGTGTGTGTGTTTTCAGTAGAGATAGAGTTTCACTATGTTGGCCAGGCTGGTCTTGAACTCATGACCTCAAGTGATCCACCTGCCTTGGCCTTTCAGAGTGCTGGGATTACAGACGTGAACCACCGTGTCTGGCCTTATTTTTTACTTTTATAGAGACAGAGTCTTGCTTTATTGCCCAGGCTTGTCACTGACTCCCAGGTTCAAGCAATCCTGCCTCATCCTCCCAAACTGCGGAGATTGCAGAAATGAGCCCATGCTTACCCGTGATTATTTTTAATTGGTTTTATTTTTTCATACATAGGGTTCTGTGCTACCTCTGGTTTCTTTTTCTTTCTTGCTTTTTTTTTTTTTTTTCTTTTGAGATGGAGTCTCACTGTCACCCAGGCTGGAGTGTGATGGCGCGATCTTGGCTCACTGCGACCTCTGCTTCCCAAGTTCAAGCGATCTTTGTGTCTCAGCCTCCTGAGTAAGTGGGATTACAGGCACCCACCAACATGCCCAGCTAATTTTTTGTATTTTTTTGTAGAGAGGGTTTCACCATGTTGGCCAGGCTGGTCTTAAACACCTGACCTCAGGTAATCTGCCAGCCTTGGCCTCCCAAAGTGCTGGGATTACAGGCGTGAGCCACCATGCCCGGCCTGTTTTCTTAAATATATAGTTCAGACTCCCCAAACATGTTCCTCTCCCTACAATACAAAGGCTTTTCAAGACCAGCTCAGACACGTTCATGCTGCTTGCGGCCCTCAGCAGTGGCATGTGCAGATCTTTACTGAGCAACTAACACACTCCTGACGGGAACAGCAGACTGAGTGACTAACTGTACCTCTTTGGATTATTTTTCCCCCATCTTAATCAATACCCACATAACTGATCAGGTGAACCAGATGGCCCTTCCGCTTCACAGATTAAGACAATTAGGACACCAGACAGGTGTTCAAGCTGACATTTTTCATAACTAAGACAAGAAAAACCTAACACTTTATCTTCTCGGAAAAAGGCAAACTCCAGCTGGTCTTGGGCATGAATCAGTACTAATTCATACACTATCTAGCTAAAAGTGGGTACAACCATATTTAGACAAAATACGATATAAAAGGGAATTATGTGTCAGTAAGTTTGTAAGAGCTCCCACCACAGAATCTGGATAGAAATATCATAGTAAAAACCTAATAGAATACTGAGAACACTGTGTGTACCAACATTTTACAGACACTCTAAGAGAAAGAGGCTGATTGTGGAAAGCAACTAGACTCCCTTCTCTAGGACCAAATCTCAGAGAGACAAAGAGCTCTGAGACCGGGGGAGCCTCACAGCTATGAGCTCTGAAATGACTGGGGGGGAACAAAAAGACCTAGAAACACAAGGCAAGGTATAAGGAAAGATTAAAGATCTATTTCTGGAACCTAGACTTACAGAGGGTACTCCTCCCATGCCACATGCTATTTCAATAGGAGAGAATATGCAAAACAAGTCGCAGTTTAAACAGGGAATGGTTATTTTATTCAGAACCAAAAGAATATTTACCATTCTGTAGGTAAACATAGGACTTGTATTTCAAGAGGCCAGGGGATTTATGCTTCCCCCTGTGACATGTTCTCTTAACTCCAAGCCCCGGTGTTCCATTGCAAGAGTAGTAGAGGGACTCGGCTGTAGTGGAGGGACCCCGCTATAGCAGGGATCATCCTAGAAACGACACTGAACACCAAGCAGGCTCCTGCAGAAGATTTATAAACATAAGAACGACTCCGAAATACCTGGACACCCTACCCACCACACAGAGAACTGAAAAATAACGGAAGTGCCTCTGGGAAGGAGATAACAAATATTCCTCCTGTCTCTTGTCTTCCATCACTCATACCAATTAAAAAGTAAAACAAACGTAGCCAATGGCAACAATCAATCCTCCCAGTTTATAATCAAAAGAGATTTCAGCAACCAAGAATGTTGCAAAAAAAATTATTACCATAGGCCCTGCATATTTCTATAGTAAATAAATTCATTCATCATCAAGAGCATTTATATGATATTCTCTTGATGATGAAAGAATTCACTTATGAGAAGAGAATTCTGGAAAAAGTCATGTTAAGAATCCTGCAGGTGGAGAATAGCTAATGGATGCAGGGCTCAATACCTAGGTAACTATTGATCTGTGCAGCAAACCACCATGGCATACAAAGATTACCTATGTAACAAACCTGCACATCTGGCACATGTACTCCTGAACTTAAAATAAAAGTTGGAAATTTTTAAAAATTAAAAATTAAAAAAAAAATATCCTGCAGGCATAATTCAGTCTGGCCTTCTGGCCTTGATTTTACTATTCAATAGTAACTGGAAAATATCACGCATGACAAACCACCCCCAAAATTACACACAATTAACAAAGTAAAATGTCATTTTAAAATTAAGATAGAAAATTTGTTGATTTTTTGAGATGATATTTGCTGAATGGGATAGGTGGGATCATGTGGAATGGAGGAGGGGGTTGGCAGGAAAGAGTGGCCACAGGCAGGGTGCTAATTTATCAGTCAGTATGCACGAGGATCTAAAGGAATCTAATCCAGGTTTTTATAATTTTTGAACTCAGAAAAACGCTGACAAGAAGCAGCAATGCTGAAATAAGAGAAAAGGGAATTGGGGCCTGAATTTGTTTCCTATTGCTGGTTTAACAAATCACTACAAATTTTGTGGCTTACAACAACATAAACTTATTATTTTACAGTTCTGGAGGTAAGAAGTCCAAAATGGTCACACTAGACTAAAATCAAGTTGTCGGCAGCTCTGTTCCTGATGGAGGCTCTAGAGGAGAATCCGTTCCCTTGGCTCCTCTCTCTTCTAGAGGCTGTCCGCCTTCCTTGGCTCTTCCAGCCAGCAGTTACTTCACTCCTACTTCCGCTTCCATCATCAAATTCCTTCTCTCACTCAGACCCTCCTGCCTCCCATTTTCACTAATAAGGACCCTCATGATAAAACTGGGCCCACTCTTGTAACCCAGTATTATCTCCCCATCACAAGAAACTTAACTCACATCTAGAAAGTTCCTTTCTCTATATAAGGTAACACATTGACAGGTTTCTGGGGATTCGGACTTGGGGATGTTTGGAGGCCATTATTCTGCCTAATACAAGGCCATAAACTATTGAGTTTCATTTCTAACAGAGAAGTGTCAGAAGAAGATGAATGATCAATTGTCATGTTTTATAATTGTTCATCTCCCTCTCATACACACCCAGAACCTTTTTATTCCTGTGCCCTATATCTATTTTATATTAGAAATGGCTAGAATTTGTTGGGTGTTTGTAAGTGTCAGCTACTGTGCTAGGCAACTTACTTGTATTTTCATATTTAATTATCCCAACAATCCAATGAGGTAAGTGCCATCCTCATCCCCGTGTTGTGAATGAGAAAACTGAGGTTTACAGAAGGTAAGTCATTTGTCTGAGGTTTTACAGCTGAAATTCAAACCTAGGTCTGTTTGAATTGAGCTAGGGCTCCTAACCAATAAGAAAAAGAAAAAAAAAAAAAAAAACACAGAATATATTGAGGCTTACAACAAAGATCTCTTCTTGCTCGTGCTCCATATTGGACACTATGTGTTCATCTGGGGCCTGCTGCAGCCTGCACATCATCATCATTCTGAGACCCTGGCTGAAGAGGCAGCCCCTGCCTGGGAAATTGTCCTTCTCAGATGTTGCTCTTCATTAGCAGTGGGGAAAGACAGGGATGGGGTGGAACTTCTTGGAGGCTTTTAGGGTGTTAATTTGGAAGTGATGTGCCCCATTTCTGTTCACATCTCATTGGCCAAAACAAACTCAGTGACCAAGCCTGATACCCATGTAGCTGGGATAAATCATTCTGTCACCATGCAGGGCAGCAAATATTTGGAAATGATAATACACTCTGCTATGACTCTTAGCTCTGTGCTCACTGAGATGAGAGGAAAAACAATAAACTATTATTATCACAGAGAGTCAAGATGACTTTGGACTTTCCTTAGTGGCACAGCACTCACCTCCAGGCCAGATGGACTCCTGGGTCTATGTAGAAGAGGCCACCTGTATAAAGGGAGATTCTGAGAACCTGAAATTTTCCTTCATCCAGATACCCAAAGTGTCTGACACTCCTCCAGTAGAGATAAAGTTGTGCTGCCTGAGGATAGCTATATGCTACTAGGAGTTATGACGTGTTCTTCAAGGAGGCTTTCTCCCAGCTGGTAGGACTCTTGTTATGGAGCTCCCTCAAAGCAGCAGATGAGAAACAGTAAGGGTACCCTAAGGTCCTCTTTAGTCTGAAGGCTTTGTAGAATTCTAATCCAGATGAAGAACACTGTTCTCTGAGGACAGTTCTTAGGACTCAAAGATTGGGAATGATGATTACATCTTGTCCAGTGTTTCTGAAACTGTACTTCAAAGAGCCCTTGTTGTGCTATAAAGGTGTCTCAGAAATAGCAAGAGAGATACACATAACCACTACACACCCTTATGCCCTGGGGACTTGACATACACAGAAGCTAGGGCTAGGATAAGAAATGGGGCTTTCAGTCCATCAGCAAACAAATGGATAAAGAAAATGTGGTATAGGTACACAATGAAATATTATTCAGTCTTGGAAGAAGAGACCCTGCCATTTGCCACGACATGGATGGACTTGGAGGATATTATGCTTGCTAAGTGAAATTAGTCAGACATAGAAAAATAAATATTGTATGATTTTACATATTGTGGAATCTATTTTTTTAAAAGCTCTAAGACACAGAGAAAATGAAACAGTAGTTATCACAGGTGGGAGTGGGGAGAGGAAACAGGGTAATGTAGGTCAACGGATACAATATGGCAAATGTGTAGGATGGATAAGTATACAGATCTGATGTACAACATGAGGACTGAAATTAATAAAATTGTATTGTATTAGGGATTTTTGTTAAACGAGTAGATTTTAGCTGCTCTTATTGCCAAAAAAGTAACATGTGAGAGGATAGACATTAATCTGCTTCACTATTGTAACCATTTTACTATCTACACGTATCTCATATCATCATGTTGCAAACCTCAAATATACACAATAAAATTTATTTTTTAAAAAACAAGAAATGGAGCTTTCAGGACTGAGACTTAAAGTAGATTAACAGAGAGAAGTATTCTTTTTGTTATAAAAATACAAGACTGTCTGCTAAGAGTGGCTCCATCTTGGGGTCTAGAAGATCTGTCTGTCAAGTAGATACCTGTGGTTCTAATGGCTCTGCATGGCCCACCCATAGAAGATGGAGCTGAATGACCATCTGGCAGTGTATTAGTCTGTCCTCCCACTGCTAATAAAGACACACCCCGGACTGGGTAATTTATAAAGAAAAAGCAGTTTAATGCACTCAAAGTTCCATGTGGCTGGGGAGGTCTCACAATCATGGCAGAAAGTGAAGGAGGAACAAAGGCTTATCTTACATGGCGGCAGGCAAGAGACCATGTGCAGGGGAACTGCCCTTTATAAAAACATCAGATCTCATGAGACTTATTCACTATCATGAGAACAGCATAGGGAAAAAATCACCCCCATGATACAATTACCTCCCACCAGGTCCCTCCCATGGCACATGGGGATTATGGGAGCTACAATTCAGGATGAGATTTGGGTGGGGACACAGCCAAACCATATCAGGCAGGAAGCAAAGAAGAGGGTGATCATAAAGGGCAGGGGGATGGCGGGGACGGGGAGGCAGGGTGGTGAAGGAAGCTCAAGGGCTGGTTCCAGGGGAGAAACAAGGAAGAGAGAGGGTCAAAAGGGGAGGTTTGTTCTCTGTGACTCCAGGAAGGGCTATGTGGGTGAGCTCCGTGCAGAAGGTTGCATGGAGGAAACTCACACCTCTGATGCCCCTACCTCCTTTTGAAGTCCTTGGGATGGACGTGTGAGCTGAAATGGCCACCAACTTTTTACTTCTTTCTGTCACAAAAGCATTGAGTGTACAAACATAAAAGGCTTCCACTTAAGATTTTTTTGAATGTTTAAAAACAAAAGCGTGAAATGCTATAATTTAATCCAGTGTTCTTATCTCATGAAAAAGGAAATGGGAGCCCAGATTAAAAGACTAGTCTAAGGTCAGGAAAAAAATGGGTAGAAAGTTGAAGTCACAACCAAGACTTGGGGCTCCCAGTCCAGTGCTCCCTCCCCTACAGTCATATATCCCTCAGCTCCTGGGTTCCCGTTGTTGGTGCCCACAGCCTACTAAGTGAGGGGTGGCAACCCTTTGCTTTCCCTGGGTAACTTGTGGAGGCAGGATAAGTTATTTATTTGGATTCTGCAGCAGCACCACTCGGCTTTGAAAGCAACCAAACCCTCATCTCCCAGAGTTACTGGGCTCATCTGTACCCATAAGAGCCACAGCATAGGAGAATGTGACCTCCTGGCTTCACCCAGGTTCCCACTGTCTCGTCACATCTGTTCTCTTGGCCTCCTCTTATGGACCTTTGAAAGGCCTCTCCTGCTTGCCAGGTTGGGGCAGCCTGTTAGCTGGCTACCAGTTGGATTTTTCACAAGTTTGCCACGTTGCAGTGACAGGACTGTATTGAGGCCCAGATGCCTCAGCATAAATAAATAACACATCTGGGATGTGGACGGGGTCCAACTGCATATTATAGAAGAAGCTGGGGTGGAAACAGAGCCAAAGGATACACATCTGGAAACAGTTAAGTTAGGAGTAAGCAGGGAGTAGGATGTAGTAGAAAAAGAGAAGAAAGGTTGGGGGGAAAGATCAAACTAGGAATTACTGTTGTCTGGAAGAATCTGAATTAAAATTGCTAAGAAACAGAACCATGGTTTATATAACAGCTGAATTAAGAGCATTCCTATAAAAATGATAGTTTATAATAATTGACCTCAATGCAGAGAGGCTGAGCAGGACCAAGCAGCTGGAATCCTGGACGTCTGATTGCTTTGGATGTAGCTAGAAGGGATGGTTTCCTCCTAGCTATTTGAATCTATAAATGGCTTCGCGGTGAGCAGGGTGAAGGAGTTCAGCCCTGCGTGGATGAGAACCCTAGGCCTCCCTGCCCAGGATCACCCGGCACTTGGGAGGCTTAATGAGTTCCCAGGTTCCTGGGCAGCCTCCACTTAATATGCCTGTTGTGAATATACAGAGCATTAAAGAGGAGGCCTGGGAGCAGGGGGACGTGCAGTGACACCACTTTCTCCCAGCCAGAGACCCAAGCAGATGATTCACCTAGATGAATCAGGAATGGCTGCAGAGGGAACTGCTCACACCCATGCCCCCAGCCAGCAACTGAAAGCTACAGTGACATCACCACACAGAGGACAGAAGTCTAAGTAAAGGGAAAATTAGGACAAAAAGAAGAGAGAAAAAAAATATCCTTTTCTCTCCCTCCCAATGGAATTCAAGTGTATGGATTACCTTCTTAATGGATGGCATGATTTAATCTCCTGGCATAAAAATATTCCAAATTAAGCCGTCATTAAGAGAAGCCAGAATGCGGGCTTTCCAAGCAAAACACAGAAGCACAGGGCATTTCTTCCAGCCCCCTTTCACTGAGTCTCCATTTTGTGACAGTTAATACAGGCTGGATCGTAAGAGAGGCTCCAACTGACTTGGGACTGAACTTTGATGGTGGTAAAATGTAAACTTGTCATTGTTTAAATAAAAGCAGATGACTCAACAAAATGGATCTACCACCATGGCAACTTTTACACTGAGATTCCAGGTTTTCTACATGTGCAGGGAATCTGAAAGAATAAATTACTTTCTTTGGGTCTTGGTTAGAAACAGTTTCCAATTGGCGATGATTGTACTTTAAAGAACCCTCAAAATGATCAAACCGTAACACTAGTCTCAAATACTAATCCTTAGTTTGTAGGTTCTCAGCATTCTAGTGGAGGGGAGAAACCAGTCAATCTTCCCAATGTCATATGCCTTGTGACTCTGAAATCTTTTAATAAAACATAATTAGGGAATATGATTAGAACTTGGTATGATTCAGTTTTAGATCTGTGCATAATTTTAAAAGCTTTGTTTGTTCAGGAAATATTTACTGAGTCTTCTAAGAGCCTGGCATTATGCTGGAAGCTGATGGGTACACTGCTAAATGAGACAGAGCCCCTGCTCTCAAGGAGCTTGTAATCTGGCCACCAGAGTTTCTGCAACCATCGTAACGGTGAAAACACAGCTGTTAATTCTGTTCAAGTTAATTTTCTGGAGCACCAGTGAATTCGAGGGCAAAAGAAGGCTGCATAGATCTGCAAATATTCCATCCTCAAAATAAAAATAGAACTATATTCAGAAAATCTTAATTTTGTGGCATTTCAAGAGCACAGAAACTACATAAAGAGAGATAAGCCAAAATTATTTCTGTAGCCTGGTTATTAATTTGCAGCTTAAAATCTGCCGCAGGAGACTCCAAACCAAAGTGATATTTTGTGGAAGAATTGGGGAGGTTGAAAATAATGGTTGAATATAATGTCTCCTAAAAGTATCTCCATATTCAAAATCCACACAATTCAAGAGCAATTCTGACCAAGGTGAGATAGTTTAGGTGCTGTTTACCAACTAAAATGGCATTGCCATGTGGCCAGAGCATAAACACCATTTATAATATATCCTGCCTGTCTGTTTTAAATTATGTGACTTGGGGCTCAATTGTTTGGTGAGTTTGGGGGTAAGCTGGATTTTTCTGTTTGTTCCTCCAGATCCATCTCTACTCTGCCCTGTATTCCCAGGAAGTCCATCTATATGGACTGCATCAACAGGTTCTTTAGCCTTCTGGCTTCCAGGCATGTTTCACCAATGGCTGGAACTTGCAAGAAATCAGGGAGATGGAGGAGAGAGGTCAGGCTATCTAAGCCCAGGGCTCCCTCTCTGCCAAGTCACTGTGGGTCAGTTGCATCTTCTCCCAAAGTCCCCAGCTTCTGTCAGGTGGCCCTCCTCACAACCACTCTCCCAGGGGCTCATTAATGACTCATTCCCTTTGTCCTTTCAGAACTGAAGGGGGTACAAGTACTATTCCATGTAGCTTCCGTACATCCTCCTCACACCTTTATAAGCAGTCGTTTTGTCCAATTAAAGTGTGCCATCTATTTCCTGCTGGAGCCATGACAGATACAGGGGATTTCACATTATTTCAAGTTTTGTACCTAAAAGAAGGCTTTATTATCATTTTCATATTACAGGGTTTCAAATTTGCATAGTAAAATTTGCATGAAAAAGCATTAATTTCAACAGATCCCCATGCCCATCTCTATCAGTAACAGTAGAAAATTGTTTACAATAACCTGCCTTAGATTTTCCTTTCTGGCTTAAAATATTCTCATTTATGACTTTGGGCTTTCCTTTTCCACTTTACTTAATTTAGCTTAAATAGTAGATGTAAGGTTGTCCAATAACGATTCCTTCCACCCTGGCTTCATTCATTCCTTGGCAAAAGGACAGAGTTTACAGTGGACACATTAAGGCAATCATCCATCCCTCTGCCTCTCTTTTTTTTTTTTTTTTTCTGGTTTTATTTATTTTTTTTTATTATTATACTTTAAGTTCTAGGGTACATGTGCATAACGTGCAGGTTTGTTACATATGTATACTTGTGCCATGTTGGTGTGCTGCACCCATCAACTCATCAGC